>NW_028258308.1:3030303-3333333 GCF_053883595.1 Heterocephalus glaber | reverse complement strand
TTTGGCCTTCTCATCTTCTTCCTCCTCCTCTTCTTCCTCTCCCTCCTCCTCTTCCTCTCGCTCCTCCTCTTCTTCCTCTCCCTCCTCCTGCTCCTCCTCATCTTCCTCCTCTTACTCCTCCTTTTTCTCTTCATCTTCTTCCCCCTCCTTCAGTTTCTGGACAAGAGGATAATTTGCCCAGAGACCTGATTGGAAAAGGTTGAGGTTTCATGTGAAAGAAAGCATGACCTGATGCTCAAAGCTAAGTTTTTGATGATCAATTGTTTTATTTGAATCTTTTCTCTTTTACCCAGTTACTGGTAATCTCTCTGTTACAAAGTACTTTTCTTTGCTGATCAGATATATACTGAGTAGAAAGCATACTACCTTTAGTTAGGACAGAGAGGGGAACTGGACTGCCCACTATGTTTGAAAGAATCCTAGAACCTTTAATTGTGTTGAAGAAAAGCTTACTAACAGAGATGAGAATTTAGAAAAACCGAGAGGGAAAGCGTCATGAAATAATTAGATTAAATTAACCAAACACATTAAAAAATGTATCACCATAATTTAAAAAAATTCAACAGAGCCTACAAATAAAATTTATAGAGAAGATTTCTTTGGGGGGGAACCATAGTCATTTTATTATGTGTTGTATATCATTCAATTTCTTATAACAACTTTTGCATAATTGAATAGTTTTTAAAGGAAAGAGTCAATTATATCATATTTTACTCAGCTGCAAATTTGAGAGGCAAAGCCTGATTCATGTGATTGCTTGGCATGGTTCTAAACATGCAGGTGTCTTCAAAATGTTATAGCACAGATCTGTCAGGACAGTGACCTAGATTTCTCTTCAAGTTGAGTCCTGTACAATATAATAGCACGATTCTTTATAACTTGGCTTCTCAACAGATCAGGGTAAAATGAGCTTTTTCTTTTTTTTTAATATTGCAGATTACTACTTTAATAAGAGTGATATGAAATCTAAGGAATAAGTGATATGAAATCTATAAGGAATAAGGAATTAACTCTTAGATGAAGAGTTAATGACAAATGGCAAAATCAAATAAAGTGTTTGGTTTATTGCTGTGATTTGGTGTCTCTATGCAGGAGAGATCTTGAATTTTAGAAACAGATCAATTTATTAAATTTTATATTTATTTTATAACAAGGAACATGTTTTGTTTTGTTTTTTCTTAGGTACCGGGGATCGAACTCAGGTCCTTGTGCTTGCGCAGCAGCCAAGGAACATGTTAATATGACTTAACATTTTGAGGTCTCAAAAAAAACCAAAAAACACTTCCACAAGGTTTAGGTTCTGAGCAAAGTTTTCCTTATTTGTAGGACAATGTCATTGCTTTTTCCCTATAAATTTAGTCTCATATACATTTCTTATGATATTATTGGATCTCTGCCTTATGAAATATTCAAGCCCATAAAAGTCCTTAATATTACTAAGAGTAGCATTTCCATGGCTTAGTCCATTCCTCTATAATTTGGAAATTATTTTTCAAATAAATAAGTGATCTTAGGATGATATCTTTTTTACTTTAAAGTCTCATCTCTTATTTCCTTTTTACAAAAAAGAACCATTCAATACTTCTTGGAACTAAATTAAGAATATGTTCAATAATTAGCATAAAATATCTAAGATCTTCTTTCAGGAAATAATTCTAATAACATGTCAGGTCATTAATTTTATACCAAAAATCAACCACATTTTGGAAGTTCTCAAAGCATAGTTTAAAAAGATATACCAGTTTTATATAGAAATATAATTAGTCATACATAAAGTTTGAGTGGAGTGAATTTCTCAGATTATATTCAGGAATGAAGGTGAGGTTTTCATGTAAGGTCATTTGTAGTAGTGATTAGAAAGAATCTATAGTGGGCTGGGGATTTAGCCAGTGGCACCATGCCTGCCTTGGATGGTACCAAAAAAAAGAATGATTCCTAGTAACAACAAAAAAAAAGAATCTGTAGTGATAAAAATGGGGGCTACTTTTTATTGAGTGTCTCTTATGTACCAGTTGAACTACACACCAACACGTCTGACTCTCACACTAAAACTGCAAGAAGGTATTATGCTTTCCTCTTCGTAAACTGAGAAATCCAGGCTCAAGAGGATAAGGACCCACTTAGAATTAAATGATAGCATCTGCATCACTGAGATTTGAACTCAACACATTACTACAAAACCACATTTTGTACTTCATTAGACAGACTCACAGTGTGACTGAAATCTCTCTCTAAGGCATCATTGTGTAGGGGGAGACAGTTGCAATATTTCTCCTGGCAAGCAGCTGAGAGAGCCTGAGACATTATGATAGAAAGTGTATACTTTCTGGGTTACTTTCTGAATAAAGAGAAGATGCTTTTCATCACCTATTTCAAATCACTTTTCACTCCATGAAGTTCTGTACTTGACCAGAGGATTTTCATGTTATAAATTAGGTCAGTTATTTCTGAGACCCTACTGTGTTCCATGGTCATCTCCTGGGAGCCTAGACTCTCTCTGGCCCATCTTCTTCCTTGTGCTGTAGGACTGTTACCAGGAATCATTCCTACTCTTACTGGAATAACAAAATTCTAAACCATATGACCTGCTGCTTACAAAGCACAAAATATTTGATTGTTAAGCAGTTAACATAAGTAGAAGTGAGCTAGTGTTGCTTCATTATTGTATAGAAAGCCAGTGCCAACACTATGAATTTCTGATGCTATTTTAATAGGGTGGTCCTAACTGGTCTTGGAAGAGAACCATCTGTTCAAAGATAACTTAGGTACTCACTGGGGAATCAGCTGACATGGAAATAACTTACAGTGGAATGTGCTACTGCTGGAGGTTTTGGCAAATTTTACCATAGGGCATTTGGTGCAAATGAACTCTTTAAAAACTGGTAAAGTCCTGTGATATATAATCCGGTTGACATGGGACCAAACAGAGGCAGCACATATGTATGCTGAATGGCAACAAAAAGGATAGCACGAGAAAAAGGAACAATTGGGAATTGTCAGAAAACTTCAAGAATTTAAGCTTTCTCAGCCTTAAACTAGGCCCATCTGGCTTGATTCTGCCAGTTGCAAAGGAGGCTTGGGTAATATCTGGATTACAGTATAGGTTAGCAATTATACCTCTCATCCTTAATAACTGCCTAACTTCTCTTTCTTATCTTTAATTCAGAGGGTCAGTTCTGCATAGAAATTTCATCTTGTTCTCCTTTTTCTTAAGCTTTCAAATATGAAAAGTTCCCTTCCCTTCCCTCTCCTTCCTCCCCCACTCAGTGAGAGTGGGTACTGTGGACTGAATTATCCCAGGAAAGGTCTCAAGGCTGACTATGGAACCCTTGACTGTAAACACAGGCACTGGTAATCACAGGAGGAAATGGTAAGGAATCACCTTAAAAAAGATGACTCAGAATTCTGACTCAGAGGGATTTGGGCCAATTTCTGATCTCATCCTGGAGCTTCCTGCAGCACCTGGGCTTTCCTTGGAGGTCTCCTACCCAGACCAGGGCTTAGGCACACCTGTCCAGCCCTGCGGAGATAAGCTGACAAGATCCCTGCCTAGAGTGGAATGCAGCTCCTCCTATTAGATCTGTTGATCCCAGTGATAAATTTTCTAGAAGCATGAAAATGCACTTCAATTATGAATGACAAACAATGGCAAATTAAAGCCCTTAAGAAGCAATACAAACTTTCCCTGTTCAGGAAACCAACTCTGAAGAACCAATAAGTTTGTACTTGACAATAGCTTGTTTCACTCTAGAAATGTTCTACTACCTAGTAGTGTTTTACAAAAATTCTTGCTTCAAGTTTTGACCTAAAAATGAAAACTCACTGTCAAGGAACAGACGAATGTTCTACTATCTAAGAAATTCATTTCATCTCAGGTTGCAAATCTAGTGTTTCATAGAAAGGAATACTTGAAAGAAAAAATAGGCTGAAGGAAAATGATTTTATTTGAAGGGGTTTCTAACAAAGATTGGACAAGGCTATTAAAAAAATCTTTCTCTTTCTACATTAAGGAAGTTTTGATTTTTGTGAAGTAACCTGAGAAGAATTATAACTCAAGACTGCTTAAGAACTATATGAAACTATTTCTTTTTCTCCTTAAAAGTTGCAGACAATTCATTTGGGATTGTGGAGGAGAACATGAGGCTGTAAGATGTTCCTGTCTTTTCCTGCCTTTGGATAATTGGTTCCTTTCCTAGCTCAAGGAATTTGGCTCTAGAGAATTTTACCAATCTAAACTCCGAGGGCTATTCAATGATCCTGGTAGGAATCTGGGCATAGAATCAGGGGAGGAAAAAAAAAAAAAGAAACAATCAGTGACTCAGAATTGCACAAACTTTTGAGATCACTGCTGATAGGAACAGACAATCCACAGCATTCCCAGACCATATAGAAAGGACCCAAATCCAACAGAGGCGGTTAGCATCAGATTCACCTCAGGAATGACTCAACCAAGTTTCTACTTAAATGATTTTGGCCCTGGAAAAGGAAGCAGGAAATGAACTTTTCATGCTAGTCCTCACCGTCTTATCTCTTACCCACATTTCTCTCCCACTTGCAGTCCTTACCTTCCCACTTGAACCTCTGCTCATGCATCCTTTCTGTGCTCTCCAAAATCTTTTAATGAGTCATCTGAGTACCGTTAGGCCAAGTAGTGACTCCATTCTTTGGCTATTGAGCACTCTCCTAAATCAGGATCATAGATTCCTGTCTGGTGGGAAATAAGAGGAAGCAGTGAAATTTTTACTTTTCCTTAGGGGTGGTTGGAGAACTGGCACATCCGGGGGAGGTGGAATGGAGAAGAAATCAGCTGGCAAATGTTAACCTTAAACATGTACAAAGCAATGCAGTTTGAGAAAAAGTGGAAAAGTTGGAGAATGTTGGCAACACTGTCCTCCATAACCCACTTCGTGCCCATTTTCCCCAGCACCAAAGCCTTGCTGGACTTCAGAGTCCCTGGCAGAAGCACTCCTGAACTGGGCAGTCTTTCCAGTGGAATCTGGTGAGCTGTCTGCTGCTTTAGCCAAGCAGGGCTGCTACTGAATGATGTAAGCAGTTTCTTTCCTTCGAGGGCAAAAGTGTATTGTTGGGTTGTAGGAAACCAAGTACAAATTCTACCCTTTAGTGATATACTATCATAACCCCTCAATTTTTTAAATCCCTACACTATTTTTTTTGTTTTGTTTTGTTTTTGTTTTTTGGTACCGTAGATCAATCTTGGGACCTTGGGCTTGCAAGGCAGGAGGCAGAACCACTGAGCTAAATCCCCGGCCCTGCCTACACTGTTTTTTATGTTTTGCTTTGCGTTGTTGAGACAGGATCTCACTCTGTAGTTCAGGCTGGCCTTGAATTCACTACGTTGCCCAGGTTGGCCTTGAACTCTTGACAATCCTCTTTCTTCAGCCTCCGGAGTGCTGAAATTATAGGAGTGCAGCACAATACCTGTCAATCCGTAGACTCTTGAAGACCTTTCCAGCCACTGTCATCTAAAAGCATAGCAGATTGTTGTTTATAGTGACACAACAGCCTGCTCAACCTTGGCACGACTGACATTTGGGGTGGTGAGGTTTTTGTTCTAGGAGTGCTCTCAGCAGTGCTTTGTAGTGTTCTGGCAGTGTTGCTGGCCTTGCTTACTAGATGCTAGTAATACAACCAAAATGTCTGCAGACATTAACAGATGTCTTCTGGGAGGGTAAATGAGAAGCAATGCTCCATACAGACACCTCCAAGATGCGAGATTTTCATTTTATACTAGCTTCCATGCCACAAGGTATTCTTGTCCGTATTCCTTTGTCCCGAGGAAACATTTGATTTTTGTTAAGGAAATCCAGGAGAATATATTTTAAAATTCCAGAACAGAATTAATGGAAAATTGAGAAGTCTAATGGTTTGGTATATGAAAGTTTTAAACATTCCAAGAGTTTAAATTAGACTAAAATTGTACTCTAAAACATGATACTTTGAACCTAGGAAGAAATAAAGTACTATTGGGAGCACTGGGTCAACTGAGAACCAGAAACTGTATAATTCAAACTCAGTGCTGGGTGTAATCCATGCTTGGAAATTGATTCATTTTATATTTGAGCTTTGTAAGTTTAAAAATCTCCAACAATCTCAGTTTTACTAGTCCAAGGTAAATGTAGAGACTTTATCTTTAGTGTTCCTTCCTACACTTCCTAAGTTATCAACTATAGCCAAGGTAATGAGGGTCAGCATCTATGCAATGATTAATTCTTAGTGAAGGAATAACAAGCTGAGGCTCAATTTTGAGGTCTAATGATGTATTTTTTATTAACTATGTTTATATGAAATTAATATTTTTTATATGTTCTCTGTGTTCCTCAGAAGGGAGCTGCTACATAAACTAGGGACATTTCCAGTCTCTAGTGGTTGCCATGAGTTTGGGGAATACTGGAAAACCATTTGTTTTCAGATCTCTTGAGGACCAGGAGAAATGATGTGATAAACAGTAGCTACTGTATATTAAAGTGCTCAAAACTGGCTAAATCAAAAATTTTCAAGAACACATCTTTCCAATTTCAAAGAAAACTATCAGAATACACACTAATTAGTAACTAATTATAACACTTAACTGATACTTTTAATGAAGGAGATCTATAGCAGTTAACATTGCATACTGGGTTTCAGAGAGAGGAGTTTGTTTAACTAACCAAGGCTATTTTCCTGATGTTCTACCCATCTAAAAAGGCTCCCAGAATCAATGTTTTAAAATATGTTACCATGTGAAAAATCATGAAAACAAGCCACTTGACAGTTTTAAGAAGATCTCCTGTTCACTCTTTGTCCTGAAACTCTGGCTCACAGGAGTAGTGGGGAGGCCACTTGAATCCCTCCCAGGCTGGTGAGCCTTTGAGCAGGTATTGTGTTCACTTCTCCCTCAGCTAGTGTCTCAGAGAACAAGCTGCTCGTTTGCCTGGCTTTGAGCTCTCGGAATGGAATGCCTAGGAGTGCCTGTCCTGGGGACAGGATTCACAGTCTTCCTCCCCTTTCCTTTCCATCAAAGAGTCATTTTATGTGCAATGACATAGGAGATAAGGGAGCCATGGAACAGATCTCACATCTACTTCATAAAGAAGCCTTGGAGGGTCAGGTTAGTGGAGGGAAGTGAGGTTTCAAAGCTCCTGTCTGGGATGGTAGAAAGCATCCCAATTTTTTTGGCTGGCAGAAACAAACCACAGTATAACTGAAGTTACATTGCTAGTCACACCTCTAATGTTCCCATCTCTGAAATGGGTTAATCATCTTTCATTTCTCTTTCCTCTCCTATACTGATACATATACACACAGGTAGACACATGAGTGTGTGTGTGTGTGTGTGCGTGTGTATATATATATGACACTCATATATTCCACTCACACACATCTCTCACAAGAACAAAAGAATAGTTATGAAATCATTTGGAAAACTGCAATATCATGTATCATGGGGAATATGTGCTGTGGTCACTACATATTTAAGAGTCATCTCAATGCACTGGGAATGTATTACCAAATAGAAACATTTCCTAAAACAGACATATCTATTTTCTTGTCAACTGGAATTTCTGTTATATTAGCTAATTTGAAATTTTGTCATAAAAAACTGTTTGCAGTTGTATTGAATTAGTATAAAATAGCCAATGGGTGAAGGTACTCCAGTAGACATTCCAAATAAATACGTGCTTTCCTTCTGATGTGCATGGATATTTTACTGAAGTAATATTTTGCTTACCACTCTAACCTTAGAATCTAACCCAGAATAAATGTTTATTAAATGAGTGAAGGAAAATATACATCATATAACAACTTTCCATCAAGCAAGCCTCCTCAACTCTATCCATAATTTCAGCCATCAGAGAATTTTCTATCACACATGGTTCACATTTGAGCGTACATGTTCAGAAACACAGCTGGGTGAAACTGAAGTTTACTCATTTCTGGATGGCAGAAACAAACCACAGATTGAAATAGAAGACATTTAAACAATGTTTCTGACATGCTTGGTGATTAAGACAGAATGCAATTCCTTAGATGCTTTAAAAGTGACACTTATTTTATGCATCCCACTTTTCATTAAGCAAACCACACAAATTGAGTGTCAACACATATTCTAATGAAGGATTGAGTTGAAATCTAAATTTAAAGGTGATAAAATGCAAAATAATTATTTTTGGTCAAGGTCCAAGAAAGATGATTCATGAAAATGTTTCTTCAAAATTGTATTTGTGTAATGCCAGGCACAGTAAAGGTACCACATTTGTCATTTGGCATGTTTTCTATGTAATTCAGTGTTTCAAATTAACCTGCTCTATGACAATATAGTGGTTTAGCAGAGAGATGCCTACAATTTGTGAAAATCAGAATTTATTAATTTTTTACTTTAAATTACACTTGAAGAGGTGAAAACTTGAGGGTCTCAAAGTGCTACATGTGCTATAGATAAATTTTACATGATGTCTACATATTGTAACTTCAGATTATGCAAAACCACTCTGGTTGTTTGTATTTGGATGGTTGGATAGAAGAAAAGAGGTTCAAGGAAAAGAAACATGAAAAATAGGCTTGATAAACAGATGAGACCTAGTAGTCACTGGGCATAAACAGAAGTGGAATAAAAGTACATTGGTAGAAAGGAAAAATAACATCATAGATATCCTAACAACTGATGTGTGTAAATCTTACTCCTTAGTCACATATCCTTATATGGACAATAAGCATTTCCCTCAAGTGAATTCAATCTTGACTCTCCTTTACCTAACTCAGCCAAACTGATCAGTGGATTACAGATCTTTCCAGATGAATGTAGACTAAGAAATTAAGCACAAAAAATGGTAGTCTGTGAAATCTGGGACCTTACTAAAAATGTGGTCTATAAACATCCACATCAGTGTTTTCTGAGAGCGCCCAAGAACGGAAACTCAGCCCCCAGCCCTGAACTGCTTGATCAGAATCTGCTTTTGACAAGTTTCTGAGGTGATTCATATGCACATCAATGTTTGAGAAACAGTGACCCAGGAGATAATTTCTTAATTTAAGCATCATCTATTCATTTTCCCATTGTTTTATTTAACTAGGCAGGAAGTCACACTGTGTTTGTCCATAGAATACACTTAGTGAAATATTCTAAAAATAATGCCTTCAATTTCACTGCTTCTTATCCTGGTTTTTCCTAATGTAGCCCAAGGAAATAAGTATCTGTATTTACTTATTTTGTGTTTATCCTATTTGATTTTTTTCCCCTTGTTCCTAAAGATGATCTAAAATGTACATTAGAGCTGAAATATATAGAAGAGACTTAAAGTCTTATCAGGGTAAAAATGAGAACATGTACTAATAAACACACTGTTTACTCTTTCATTATGTCAACTCTAGTCATTTGCTTTCAGTGAATGGTAAAGTACTGGAACCAGTTAGTCTGACTATCCATTTAGGGGTGGGAGGTCTTTCACTTACCAGACCCTGACTTAGGTTGGAAGCAACAACACATAAGGCACATTTTCCCTCAACAAAAATATTAGCAAACCAAATTCAGCAACACACTAAGAGAGTCATATACCATGATTTATCCCTGCAATGCAAAAATTATTTGACACAGGAAAATCAATAAACATGATGGACTACATTAACAGAATGATGGATAAAAACCATATGATCCTCTTAACGGATGAAGAAAAAGCATTTGATAAAATTCAAGATCCTTTCATAATAACAACTCTTTAAAAATTAGGTAGAGAAGGACTGTATCATATGGGTATGAGAAGCCTCCAACTAACATACAATGAGAAGCTGAAAGCTTTTCCTCTAAGACCAAGAGAAAGACTTGGGTGTGCACTTTTGCCACTTGTATTCAACATACAATTGAAAGTCTTAGCCAGAGGAATTAGGCAACAAAAGAAATAAAAGGCATCAAAGGCAGAAAGAAAGAAGTAACATTGTCTGTTTTCAAGTGACATAAAATTACATATAAACTCCAAAGATTCTACAAGGAAAGTATTGGGATAAATAATTTCTATAAAGTTGCAAGATACCAAATCAACCTACAAAAGTCATTTGTTTTTCTAAACACTAACAATGAACTTATCCTCCAAAAGATTAGTGAAACAATCCCATTTGAAATAGCGTAAAATGAATACAATACTTAGAAATAAATTTAACTGAGAAGGTGAAAGATGTGTATACTGGGAACTGTAAAACATTGATGAAAGATATTGAAGAAAACACAAATAAAAGAATTTGAAGAAACAATATTGTTAAAGTATCTATACTATTTAAAGATATCTATGGATTCAAAATAATCTGTCAAAATCCCAATGGTATTTTTATATAAATAAAAAATCCTAAGATTCATATAGAACCACAAAAGACTCTGAATAACTAAAACAATTATTGTCTTAGTTATTTTTCTTGTTGCTGAGAAACAATACGTGACATCCACAATTTAAAGGAGGAAAGGTTTATTTTTGTTCAGATTTTGTAGAGGTTCCAGCCTATAATTGGCTGGTGCCAAGGGAGGGCAACATAGCAGAAGGGCAGGATAGAGGAAAATTTTGCATGGTGGGCAGGAAGGACAGAGAGAGAGAGAGAGAGAGAGAGAGAGAGAGATAATAAGGGAGGAAGGAGGGAGATGTACCCTTCTAGGCCAGGACCCAGTGACCACCACCTCCAACCAGGCTGTACTTTCCAATTTAGCTATAAACTCATGAATGGACTAACTCCTAGATGAGTATCGTGCCTCCATGATCCAATCACCTCCCCAAAGCCCAACTTACAAAGGCATGAACCTTAGTGGGGATGTCTAGATACAAACCATAACTAATTTTAAGCAAGAAGAACAAAGTCAGAGGCATCACACTATTTGATTTCAAAATATATTACAAAGCTGCTATAATTAAAACAGTATGATACAGCCATAGAAGGAAATACATAGACCAATGAAATAAAATAGCCCAGAAATAAACCCACATATACATTGCCAATTGATCTTTGAAAAGAGCGCCAACAGGGAAAGGATAGGCTTTTTAGTATATGCTGCTAGGAAAACTGGATATCCATATGCATAATGCAAATGAACCCTGATATCACACAGTATACAAAGAATCAACTCAAAATAGATTAAAACTTTAGCAAAAGACCTGAAACTATAAGACCACTGGAAGGAAGATGGGAAAAACACTTGTCATTGGTCTAGGCGATGATATGAATTCAGAAGCACAGATAACAAAAGCAAAAAGAGACAAATGGGAGAAAGCAGGCTGCCAGTCTCTGTGTAGGTAATTATCATGCGGCCTTGCAGATTCCAAGAGGAGTCAACCAGGTTCCTGGTGAGCATGCAGCCATGCCCATGGAGAGGCCCACAAGCAGCGGCGGTCCCTAGCTGCAGAAATGGTTGGACAGCTGGAGACTGCCATGATTACCCCAGCCATGCTAGAGGAAGAACAGCTTGAGGCTGCCGGACTTGAAAGAGAGCAGAAGATGCTAGAAAAGGCTCGCCCATCTTGGGGCCAAGAATCCACAAAAATTTGGTATCGAAGACTTCAACATTTGCTTGAAAAGAGCAATATCTACTCCAAATTTTTATTGGCTAAAATGGAGCAGCAGCAATTAGAGGAACAGAAGAAAAATGAGAGATTGGAGAGAAAAAGGGAATCTCTAAAAGTTGCAAAGGGTAAAACTTCAGTTGATGCAAGTGAAGAGAATCTAGTCATGAAAAAGAAAAGAGGAAGAGATGAATCATACAATATTTCAGAGGTCATGTCAAAAGAGGAAATTTTATCTGTGGCTAAAAAAACTAAAAAGGAGAATGAGGATGAAAGTTCCTCCTCTACTAATATCCGTGTAGAAGATCTTCAGAAAAATAAAGACTCAAATGCTATAATTAAAGATAGATTGGGTCAAACTGTTAGGCAGAATACTAAGTTCTTTTTTGACCCAGTTACAAAATGTAGTGGACAGCCAGTACCCTTTAAACAACCAAAGCTTTTCACAGGAGGAGTGATGTGGTGGTACCAAGTAGAAGGCATGGAATGGCTGAGGACACTCTGGGAAAATGGAATTAATGGCATTTTAGCAGATGAAATGGGGTTAGGCAAGACTGTTCAGTGCATTGCTACAATTGCATTGATGATTCAGAGAGGAGTACCTGGACCTTTTCTTGTCTGTGGCCCTTTGTCTACACTTCCCAACTAGATTGCTGAGTTCAGAAGATTTACACCAGATATTCCTATTATGTTATACCATCGAAGCCAGCAGAAACATCAAAAATTGGTAAAGAGCATTCACAAACAGACTAGGACACTGCAGATTCATCCTGTGGTGATCACATCATTTGAAATAGCCATGAGAGACCGAAATGCATTACAGCATTGCTTTTGGAAGTACTTAATTGTAGATGAAGGACACAGGATTAAGAATAAGAAGTGCCACCCCAGCTGCCATTCCACCACTCCCAGGGCAGAGGAGGTGAGTGGTGTGGGCACCAGTAGCAACCCCCATCCTGTGGAAAAGAGAAAACACATAAACAGGCCTCAAAAATAGACTTCCAGATCACCTACAGCAACCTCAAAGGGAAATGAGATGGAACAAGCTGATAACCACCTGGACTCCCTGAACTGGCAACAAAAGAGGATCTGGAAAAAAATGAAATCAGAAATAATTTCTCAGATAACAGTAGAGATTGTTCCCATAGTGCAAGACAGAATTAATAAATCTAGAGAGGACACAGATAAAAAAATAGAGGAGCTGAGGAACATGATGGAATCCCAACATAGGAAACAAATGGAATCCATAAAAGAGATGCAAACAGATTTCCAAGAGATTAAAAAATCCATTGAAAGTTTATGCAGCAGAATGAGCCAATGTGAGGACAGAATTTCAGATATAGAAGATAAGATTTCAATTAGTGACCAGGAAAAGAAAAATTGCTTTAAAATTGTAAGGGACCATGAGAAAGCAATCCAGCAGCTGCTAGACGATGCAAAGAAGAACAACAGAAGACTGATTGGAGTCAAAGAAGAAAGAGGAGAGAGTGCAGACAACATAAAAAAAAAACTCTTCACAGAAGTGATGGCAGAAAACTTCCCAAGCAGGGGAAAAGAACTTGACATACAGATAAGTGAGGCATATAGGACTCCAAATAGCCTTGATCAAAAAAAATCTACACATAGTCATATAATAGTTTTATATTCCAGAAACCCAACAGAAGAACAAAATTCTACAAGTAGTGAGAGAAAAGAAACAAATCACATACAAAGGAAAGCCCATCAGAATCACAGCAGACTTCTCATTCCAAACCCTCAAGGCAAGAAGAGCTTGGAGTGATGCATTTCAAGCCCTAAAGGAAAACAGCTTCCAACCCAGAATGATGTACCCTGGAAAGCTATCTTTCAAAATTGATGGAGAAATAAGATACTTTCATGACAAAGAGCACCTTAGGAACTTCAAGAATACCAAACCAGCACTCCTAAAAATTTTAGACAATATCCTAGGAACAGACAATGAGGATCACAACCCCTGGAAGCCCAGCAGAATGAATTTGTTGGGTGTGACAAATTAAACGCAAAGGGGGAGAATTCAACAAGAAGAAAAAGTCAGGACAAGGCTTTTACAACTTCTAACTTCATCCCCCTAATGAGTGTATAATTCAATCTTGTTATTGTATTGATTAGTATTTTTCTGATTCTAGTGTTGCACACCTTTCCTTGTGCTGTATTGGTATTCATCATCTCGGGCTGGGGATTTAGCCCAGTGGTTTCCCCGCCTGCTACGCAAGCGCAAGGACCCATGTTTGATCCCTGGTACCAAAACAAACAAACAAACAAAAAGGGTATTCATCATCTTCTGTCTACTTTTTAATTGGGTTGTCTATTAATGAGCTGTAAGAGTTCTTATATATTCTGGTCATAGGTTATATGCATTGTAAATATGGTCTGTTTAAGTACTACTTTTCATTTTAACGATGTCATTTAAAGTTCTGAATTTTGATGGAACCTCATTTATCAATTTTTTTCTTTTATACATCATGTTTTTTGTATCCTAGGAAGTTCTTGCCTACCCTAAATTCATAAACATTTTCTCTTATAATTTCTTTTTAAAGTTTTATAGTTTTAGTCTTTCATATTTAGGTTCATAGATCCTTTCCAGTTATTTTATGTATGGAAATAAAGGGTTGAGGTCAATTTTTTATATACGGATACCAGGTTGTTCTAGTGCCATTTGCTGAAAACACTATCTTTTCTTCTGCTCTTGAATTGAGTTTATATTCTATAAAATGTTAATGTTAAATAATCTTTCAAAACTCAGTGGACCATATATGTGTGGTTCTATTTCTAGATACTCTGTTTTATTCCAATGATCTGTATGTCTTTCCTTACACCAACACTGCTTTGATTACTGTAGCTTTAGAGGAAGTCTTAAAATTAGGTACTAAATGTCTTCCAACACTGATTTTTTTCTTTTTCTTTTTACTTTTCTAGGTCCTTTGTATCCCCACATAACTTTTAAATTTCAATATTCAATTAATTTATGACAAGTATACATGGATCTGAATTTTTATATATACCTTGTGTTTTCTAATCCTGCTAAATTCAAATACAAGTTCTAGGGGCTCCTAGAGATTTCTTAGTATTTTCTCTGTAGATGATCATTTCATCTACATATAAAGATTTTACTTCTACCTTGCCAATCCTATCCTAATTATGTCATTTTATTGCCAGAGTATTTTGGTTTAGGCCTATGTTTCAAACTTTAATGGAGAGACGAAGAGTAGGCATATCTGCCCTTGTTCCCCACCTTAGGGAGAAAGCATTGTATCTTCTTCATTCATATTTTTTCATATTTCTTCATTTTTGCTGGAAGTATGAAGTACATGCCTTTGATCTGTTGAGAAGGTTCTGTTCTACTTCTAGTCTCCTGATAGCTTTTACCATGAACAGCTGTAGAATTTAGTCTAATACTTTTTCTCCAACTACTGACCGGATCACATGGCTTTCTCCTTTCCTCTGTTAAAACGATGACTTTTGGGGATGGATCTTCCAATGCTGAACCAACACTGCCATCCCTATAATAAAACCACTCTCTACATACTGGCAGATCTGACTTCTAATAGTTTGTTTTGTTAAACAAATTTCTATCTATGTTCATACTTTTTTCTTCTATTATCTTCATCCAGTTTTAGTATTAGCACAATGTTGATTTCCTAAAATGAGGGGGGAAGTGTTCCTTCTTTCTTCTGCTTTAAATGTTTGATATAATTTATCAGTTAAAATGTATATGAGCCTGTTTTTATCATATAGGTAGGTTTTCAAGCTATGAATATACTTTCTTTAATAGGTGCTATTCAACTTTTATATTTCCTCCAGAGGTAGTTTCATTAATTTGTCTTCCAAGGTACTTCTTAGAAGTTGTCAAATTTATTTCAAAAAAGATTTTTGTAATATGGTTTCTATATCTTTTTAAATTCTGTAAAATCTGTGGTAATGTCTCCTAGATCTTGATATTGTAATTTAAAAAATGTATAATTAATATTGTGTAATAGGAAGTAAAGGTCTAAATGAGTAGGGGAAGTGGGAGGGGTAGGGGAAGGGAAAGAAAGGAAAAGAAAAAATATGAGAAAAGGAAAATAATGGAAACAAAATCTTTGCAAACAGGGAAGGATGGAGGGGGTGTAGGGAGGGCAAGGGAAGGGGAAAAAAATAAGAACCAAGATACTCATGTAAAGGTACAAGATCCCAAAGATGAATGTAACTGTATTTTATACCTAAAATTTACCAATAAACTTAATGGGGGAAAAAAAAAGAATATGAAGTGCCATCTAATCGGAGTTAAAGCTGTTTGATGCTGATAACAAACTTCTTTTGACTGGTACTCCTTTGCAAAACAATTTATCAGAACTTTGGACATTGCTAAACTTTTTGTTGCCAGATGTATTTGATGACTTGAAAAGCGTTGAATCTTGGTTTGACATTATTAGTCTTTCCGAAACTGCTGAAGGTATAGCTAAAGAGAACAGAATGTATTACATATGCTGCACCAGATTCTAACACCTTTCTTACTGAGAAGACTAAAATCTGACATTGCTCTTGAAGTTCCTTCTAAATGAGAAGCAGTTGTTTATGCACCACTTTCAAAGAAACAGGAGGTTTTCTATACAGCCACTGTGAATCGTACAATTGCCAACATGTTTGGATTGAGTGAGAAGGAAACAGTTGAGCTAGTGGACATCCTAATGGACTTTTGATCAAAATGCTGAACTAGAAAATCAATAAATTACAGCAAAATAGATGATGTTCCTAATGAGTTGGAAAAATTGATCAGTCAAATACAGCCAGAAGTAGACAGAGAAAGGCCTGTAGTGAAAGCGAATATCCCTATGGAATCTGAAATAGATTTGAAGCTACAGAAGGTCATGACGCTACTAAGTAAGTGCTGTAATCATGCATATCTGATTGAGCTGATTGAATACCCTATAGACCCTGTTACAGAAGAGTTTAAAATTGATGAATAATTGTTTACAAATTCTGGAAAATTTTTAATTTTGGATCGAATGCTGCCAGACCTAAAAAACAGAGGTCACAAGGTGTTGCTTTTTTCACAAATGACATGGATGTTGGACATTTTGATGGATTATTGCCATCTTAGAAATTTCAACTTTAGTAGGCTTGATGGGTCCACGTCTTATTCAGAGAGAGAAAAAAATATGCATGACTTCAACACAGATCCAGATGTTTTTATCTTCTTAGTGAGTACATGAGCTGGTGGCCTGCATATTAATTTGACTGCAGCAGATACAGTGATTATTTATGATAGTGATTGGAATCCTCAGTCTGATCTTCAAGCCTTTGATAGAAGCCATAGAATTGGTTAGACAAAGCCAATTGTTTATCAGCTTGTTACAGCAAATATCATTGATCAGAAAATTATGGAAAGAGCAGCTGCTAAAAGAAAACTGAAAAAGTTGATCATCCACAAAAATAATTTCAAAGGTGGTCAATCTGTATTAGATCAATCTAAGAATTTCTTAGATACTAAAGAATTAATGGAATTACTAAAATCTAGAGATTATGAAAGAGAAATAGAGGGATCAAGGGAGAAAATCATCAGTGATAAAGATATAGAGTTATTGTTAGATTGAAGTGATCTTATTGATCAAATGAAAGCCTCAGGACCAATTAAGGAGAAGATGGGGATATTCAAGATACTGGAAAATTCTGAAGATTCCAATCCTGAATGTTTGTTTTAAATTGGAGCTGAAGGATAGCTTAAGTTACTGTTTACATCTGGTGATTTACTTATATTGGTTTTAAAATCCAGATTGTTCACTTGACTTTTTAAAGTAAATCAGTTTACATAATGTAAGTAGTACCCTTGTATACTTAATAGATTATAATTTTCTGAGTCTTATTAAGAACAAAGTTTACCTTAAGTTTAAATTTTCAGTTAAATTTTGAGGCTAGGTAGTACTCTTGGGTATGGTCTTAAGCATTGCCAGATTTATACAATCCTCTTGTAGTAAATGCTTTTTACCCCCTTTCTTTTAGCAGTAGAATTCAAAGGGGTTTGATACTTCAGTTATGGAGTAGGCTTTCTAGGGGGGCTTATTGGAGTTATGCTTTCTATTGTTGAAATAAGAAATTGTTTGACATTAGAGTCTTTAAGAGAGTTCTCCAATAAAGTTTCATTATAAGCTCACCTCATGAAAGTATTTTGTGAGGGAAATAATAGTTCAGATGAAATAACTGCAAGAGACTTGACTGGTATTGGGATTCCATGTGACTGTGCCAACTTGGTTTCATTTACTAGTACTACAAGCATATGTCATACAAAAGATTCATTGAGTTACACAGAGAAGGCTGTGGAAGAAGCTGCAGGATCTTGACAGACCAAGACTGTGGTAGTAATATGCAGTATAAGAATATAACAAAAAAGGAGAAACCCTGGAAATTATTATGCGAGGAGGTTAAATACAGTGAGGCAGAAGAAAACAAGACCTAGGAATAACCCAAAACCTGTAATCAAGGAACATAAAGCCAAAAGGGGAACAGTTTAGGCCCTGCATAAAAGGACATTAGTCCACCAAGAAGAGAGATCTAGAGTATATTCTGGGAAGGGGGAAATGATCACTGAACCATAGATTTCTAAATAGGTTAATGGGAAATGTTATTTTTTATATTCATAAGCAGATCAGATGATAGTGTTTTAGGACAGTGGAACTAAGGCTCAAAAGAAAAACTATTTTGAGAGAACAATTAAAGAAAAGAACAAGACATGGAACAGGTTTTTCATTTTGTTTTATTAAGTCAGACTGTTCAGCAGTCACATAAGCATGCTGATTAGGATTGCCCAAAACTCAGTCATGGCATCAGTGAGTCGCTTAGTAGTTAAACTTTTCAGTCTTGTTTTCTTACATTGTTCTGAATGACTTGTCATAGCTTCCTCTCTGTCCTTATATCTCTGATACGTCTCACCTTGCTCCCTGTTTCACTGAGAAAATAGGAACAACCAGAAAAATCTTTAAAAAGTTGTCATCACTATATCTGTAATCCTACTTAACTATCTGTTCCTGTTTATCTTTCGTTTCTTCCAATATTTTTTGTCCTCGTCAAAGCCCACTGAAAATCCTTTTTTTCTTGCAAGATTACTTGAAACCATTGTCTATATTCATTGCTTTTAATTTGCCTTCTTGCATTTTTTTCTCCTGAACTCATTCCAGTTGGATTTTTGTTCCTATCATTCCAGTAGAATTGTTGTTTTTAAGGTCTCTCGCTACCTCTGAAATCATATTACCTGACCTGTCAACATTTCATATTGTTACTGACTCTCCACAAAAGAATTTTAGTGAGCTTTTAGTAAATACATTCTCTTGTATTTCCTTCCTCTTGCTCTAATTCTCAGTTTTTTTTGCTGTTACTTGCACATCTTGACCTCTAAACATTAGAATGCCCCAAGCAGGGGATGCTACTTACTTGATGATTTTTACTTCATAATTCAAGACAACCCCAATCTGAATTTATTATTTTCTGTAGCCCAAATTTGCTCCTTTTGTATTTTTCTTATTCCAGTAAATGCTAACTCTTTATTTTCTCAGTCGTTTATACCAAGAATTTTGGAGTCATGGTTTACTCTTCTTTTTCTTCATACTCATATCGGAGTGTATGTATACTTTTTAAATATGTCCAGAATTCTGCCATGTCTCACTACTTTAATGTGTATTAATGTTTCTGTATCTTTTATGCAGGTGTATAATAATTTTGATTGGATCAATAGTTATTGTCATTTTGACCTTATAAACACACTCCAAATAAGATATGGGATATGCTCTGATTGTATTTTCATTTTTTTTTTTTGGTGGTGGTGGTAGCTCTGAATACTGAACCCAGGACCTTTTAAAATTTTGAGGTGTGGTCACTGAATTGCCCAGGCTGGGCTTAAACTTGCCTCAGTCTCCCAGAGTGCTGGAGTTAGAAGCATGCATCACCATACTGGACATTTTTTTCCTTTTTCATATTTTCAATCTTGGAAAGCTTTCCCCTCGACTGTTAATAGTTCTCTTTGTGCTTATCAATAACTCCGGAAGTTTGAATACCTCTGTATGTGCAAATACATCAGATATTTCATTGGTAAGTTCTCCAAAACTACATTCCATCTCATCCCCACCCTGTCCCCTAGAGCATTATTTAGTCTGGACTGTAGAACAGATTCCATCTAGAATCTCACTTTATCCTCCACTTGAGTATTTCTGTTAGTTGTTTCTTATTTTGGAACCATTTTTAAACTGGATCTCTTACCTTTTCCTTGGTTTACTCTCTCATTTTGATAGAATTTTCTTGTTCAGTGACTTTCTGAGAAAAAGATTCCAAAGAAATGAAATATTTGAGACTTTGTGTATATGACTGTGTTTCTATTGTACATCTACTGTAATAGTTTTGGTTTGGGATTTTAATTAGGAATCATTTTCTCAGAATTTTAAGTTACTGTATTGTCTGTTTTTGTTTGTTTATCTTTATTTTTTAAACAGGGTTTTGCTATGTAGTGGTGGCTGGCCTTGAACTCACTATGTAGCCCAGTCTGGCCTTGAACTTGCCTCAGCCTCTTGTGTGACACCACAACCTGGCTTTTTCCTCTTTCTTTTCTTTTCTTCTTTTCTTTGGGGTGGGGGGTGGTGGTTTCTTTGCTTGGTATATTTCCTTCAAGTGATTCTTCTGTTAGTTCCTTTTATTTTGTATGTTTCTTCAAATGCTTTAGGGTCATTGACTGTTCTTCAGAGTTGAGAACAACTAAAAAGCTAAACTCTATGCATGTAGATTTTATTGCAGTGTATTGACAAGGCCATGTATTTGAGAACCCCTCAATTATCAGCATGTGTAGTAGACCTTTTTGTGAGAGAAATCCTTCAGTCTCGTGTCCTGTGTGTATATACTTTGCCAGTTTTCTTTTTGGTCAAAGAAGAGGGAAGGGGTTTTGGAGATCTTACTGTTCATATCTCGGCTTCCCCAATCAGTTTCCAGTAAGGTCCTGCAACCTGTTACCTCAGCTTTATATCTGAATTCCCCAATTCCAGAGCCCTAACCCCTCCTATTCACCTTTTGCAGGGAGTGAGCCCTTCAATTTTTTTTTCAGTGTAAGAGTGTAGTAATCACTGTACAATGTGGTAGACCTTGGGGTTTAACTGCTTCTTTTTTTTTTTTTGGTACTGGGGATTGAACTCGGGTCCTTGTGCTTGTGAGGCAGGTGGCAGAACCACTGAGTTAAATCCCTGGCCCCTAACTGCTTCTTTCAACTAGCTGTACTGGAGTTCTTTCAAGACAACCTGTATCCAGAACTAGGATTCTAGTTCCCTAGTCTGTTGAAATATTCATGCATTTATTTTTCAATTTCTAAAATCTTTTGTTGTCATCTCTTCTGTTACCTTGTCTTGCATGTTTAATACCTCTTTCATCTTTATACTGTCAGTTTCCAGATTTTTGTCAAGGGGCTGTGAGAAGCATATGTTCTCATTCCATCATATTGAAACAAATGTTCCATGTTTTACTTACATAATAAATTATTTTCAAACTGAAAAAAAATAGACAAATGGGATGGCATTAAACTAAAAAAGCTTCTGCACAGCAAAAGTAGCCATCCATAGAGTAAAGGGAGAACCTACGGAATGGGAGAAAATATTTGCAAACCATACATTTGATAAGAAGTTAATATCTGTAATGTATAGAGAATGCAAAAAAACCCCTCAATAGCAAACAAACAAAAAACAACCCAAACTACTTACTCAATTAAAAACCCAGCAAAATACTTGAATAGTTATTTCTGCAAAGAAGACAAATGGCCAAATCGTGTATGAGAAGTGCTCAAGATCACTAATCATCAGAAAAATGCAAATCAAAACAATGCCAAAATATAGCCTGTCACCTGTTAGAATACCCAAAAGACAAAGGATAAATGTTGGTGAGGGTGGGGAAAAAGGACCCCTGTCCACTTTGGCTGGCATGTAAATTCATACAGATGTTAGGGAAAATGGTATGGAGGTTCCTTAAAAAATTAAAATTGAACTACTATATGATCTAGTAATTCCACTTATAGCTGTATATCCCATCCCCCTAGCCCCCAGGATCCTGAGAGAAATGGAATCAGGATCCTGAAAAAATATCTACAGTCACACATTCATTGCAGCATAATTCATAATAGGGAAGGTTTGGAACCAACATGAGTGTCTGTTGATGGATGAAAGTGGTTAAAGAGAACATGATACATACATGTGCATGTGCGCATGATGAACTGCATATGTGATGTGGCCCAATAAGATTCGATTGGTAGTGACTTTGTTGCAGTCTTAGGTTATATTAGCATGCTCTGCAGTGTTCACTAAATGACAAATTCGCCCAATTATGCAGGTCTCAGAATGCACCCTCCCATTGCTAAGTAATGTAAAACTTTACATGCACAATTCAGGTATCTCCAATATAATTATGATATTTCAACTTATGATTTTTTTTTTAACGTTAAGGCATTTTCAAGCAATGTGGTTCAGTAGAAACTGTAGTTTTCATTTTGAATTTTGATCTTTTCCAAGGCTGGTGATATGGGGTGCCTCTGTTTTGTTGCTGGACAGCAACAATGAGCCACAGATCCCAGGAAGTCATTCGACTGTAAGAGTATGAGATGTGATCAAAATATTTGGTGAATGATTAAAAATTAATATAGTAAAAGACACATTACCATTAATCCCCCTCACTTCAAATATACTTATCCCATCATTCCTTCCACCTCTGCCTCAGTTCTGAATATCCTCTTTTGGAGTGTCTTTTGGAGTTATGATCAAAATTACTTGGCACTGTGCAACTTCTGGCTCTTCCCCAAAGTTAAAATGACCATGAATGGTAAACTTTCAGAAGTGATTCAGCGCAGTGAGGCAACCACGACAGAGCAAATGTGACCAATGTGTTTAAAGCAAGGGGGGATATTTTGCTGGGATTGATCACAGTGTCTTTCATGGTGATACATTTAAAAAATTTAAATATTCACCACAGTTCTTGATCACATCTTAAAACTATGGTTACTATATAGAGCACATGCTGCTAAACTGTGATGTTTGGTAGGTTAAGTGCCTTAAATACATTCTTGACTGAAAATATTTTCGATTTATGATGGATTTGGGGATTGTAACTCTGTCATAAATTTAGAAGCATATTTATTATTCAGCCTTCAAAAAGAAAGAAATCCAGCTATTTGCAACAACCTAGATTAACTGGGAGGACTTCATGTTAAGTGAAATATACCAGACATAGAAAGACAAATAATACTATATTATCTGACTTATATGGGAAATCTGAAAAAGTCAAACTGATAAAAGTAGAGAGTAGAATATTAATATCCAGAGGATGGGGGTGGCAGCAAAGGGGAGATGTTGGTTAAAGAAGTCAAAGTTTCCATTATGGAGAATGAAAAATTAGTAGAGATCTAATATATAGTATGGTGACTTTTTAAATTAAAAATTATTATCATTATTGCCATTAATCCCTTTCAAAACACAAGAAGAGATAAAAATATGCCAAGTGTCTAAATTTTTAGAAAATGTATCACGATAACAGAGATGTTGCCATTAATCTCCCTCTAAATAGCTCCCCTCTCTGAATTCACTTACTCCATTGCTCTTGTCACTTTCTGAAGAACTTCTAAAAGTTGTCTTTCATGTCTTTATGAGGTGAGATCAAAACTACAGTGAATGCTGTTCTTGAGTGCCATTCAATGGAAAGGCAGGTTCATAAAATTATTACAGCGTGTCCTCACCCATCTTATCTTATCCATCTGCACTGTGTGACTCTGGATCTTCTCCAAAGTCAAAATAACCATGCAAAGTCAGTATTTTGAATTGATTCAGGACACCAAGGCAGCCAGGACAGTGCATCTAAAGACATTCATGAAAGAGGACTTCCAGAGCTGCTTTGGGAAGTGACATGAATGGTGGGATAAGTGTGTTCAAAATGAGGGGGAGTATTTTGAGGAGGATTCAGGGGAATGTGTCTTTTGCTGTAATAATGTTTTTTAAATTTAGCATTCACTCTGCTTTTTATTCACACCTTGTATGTTATATGATGAATATGTTAACAGCTTGTGATAATTACTCCACAATGTACAGATATATCAAAAGATCACTTTGAAACTCTTATATATAATTTTTATCAAAATAGAATAGAATTCTAACTATATTATTATAAATATTACTTTATAAGTCAATTAAGAAAGTATTTTGAAATAATTTTCTTTTTTTTTTTGGTACCGGAGATCAAACTCTGGACCTTGCACTTGCAAGGCAGGCGGCGAAACCACTGAGGTGATTTTTAAATTATGTCCTGAAGCCACTGAGGATTAACTTTTCTACAGGGTTCTAAACATGATTTTGGTGTTTTTAAAAATTTTTTTTCCTGTAAATATTTGTTTTAGGGACAATGATTTAGACCTTATCCCCCTTTACTCAATATTATGTGCTTGTTTACCTATCTAGATATACATTAATTTATATCTTTTTGTACACATATGTATTGCATAATTTAAAAGAAATTGCAATATCTGCATATGTCCATGTTTTTCAAATAAAATTTCTCAAACCTTCATAGATGGATACTTAGCCATTGGATACATTTGATGATAAAGGTAGCTGACAGTCCTTGATTTCCCACTGCATTCCATTTCATATTTACAATGGCTTTCTGGAGAAGACATCTTTCCTATCACATTATATGAAAGTACAAGAGGGTCGGGGATTTAGCCTAGTGGTTTTGTCTCCTGCTGCGCAAGCTCAAGGACCCAAGTTCGATCCCCGGTACCAAAAAAAAGAAAGTACAAGTGAGGTTTAGGGAGATTAAGGAAATTTCAAATCCCTGGTCTTTATGTGCTGAGACCAAAGCCTGTGCTCTAAAGCCTTTTCCAGACTCTTATAATATAGAAAAATCAATTTTAGAAAGGTTTTAGTAAGGGCTATTTCAATTAGATTTTTCAAAGCCCTGAATTAATGGTGGATTTATGTCCCAGGAAACTGCTGACCTTAGAAGATCATGTAGAGCAAATAAATGTCACTAAATTTCAAATTAACAAGTTGTTGGTGAATTCCAGCCATAGTGTCTCAGTAGTGCTGCATCAAGGAAGCACATTAAGTTCAAAGAATGTCGGAAAGCAATGTGGGTTTTAGTAATGATCTCTGCAGGAAGTGATGGGACTGGAGCTGCACAATGCACCTCCCTAAATTGCCTCACTCCTGTCTCTCTTGGTCCCCAAGTTCCACTTCCGAGGCAGGGAATCAGCTCTCGGCTTCTCTCTTTTATTAACCACTGCTCATGCTCGGCTCCTGCTTGATTTGTATTCTTCTCTCTTTGGCTAAGGTCCTTTAAGAGTTGCTAGAACTAGTCAGGCCTGCCTATAATCTCAGCTACTTGGCCAGGCTGAGAAAGGAGGATTGCAAGTTCAAGGCCAGCCTGGACAGCTTAGCAAGATCCTGCCATAATATATAAAGGGCTAGGGATTTAGCTGAATTTGAAAGTCCTGGGTTCAATTCCTATACCCCTCACCCAAATTCCTAGTACTAAATGCCTCTTTTTCATAAAAGTCAATGTATTCTTTTTATTTTGTCACGAAAGTCAAATTAGTTTCTTTTGCTTTTTCCAAATTGCTTCATTTTTCACTTCTTTCTTCAGAGCAATAAACACTTTCTTCCTTAGAAAGAGAGGAAGAAGAACTAAGACACTTTATGTAAAGGTACAAGATCCCAATGATGAATGTAACTGTATTGTATACCTAAAGTGTACCAATAAACTTAATGAAAAAAAAAGACATATTCAAGCAGATGTCACTAAAAAAAAAAAAAAGAAAGAGAGGAAGAATTAGGGATGGAGATATAGCTCAATGGCAGAGCACTTATCTAGTGTATGTTATGCAAGGCCCTGGGTTTGATCCCCAGCCCTGCATTAAAATGAAGACAAGGAAGAAGAAGGAAAAAGAAAGGGAAGAAGACAGGGAGGCTATGGCAGGAGGACCACAATTTCGAGCTCAGCCTGGGCAACTTAGCAACTTAGGAAGAGGCTGCCTCAAAAGAGCTGAGATGTAGCTCAGTGTGAGGAACCTGGATTTACTCTCCAGTACTGGAAAAAAAAAAGAGTGGGAAAATTACAGATAGCTTTGATAATTTTAAATCCTGCTCATATAGTAAGAATGCTTGAGTTAAGAGTTAAACTGTACTGAACTAGACAGATATTGTTGCTGTATTATGAATAGGATCTATTTATTTGTGTTTGTTCAAATCGTTTAAAATTAATATACCGGATCTCATAGGAAGAACCACAGTGTTTTATCTACATTTTATGTAACACAGAGAAAAAAAATTCTATCATTATAACTGCAAACTATCAGACATTTCCCAGGATTAGAGATGTTAAAATATGAAAAACAGTGCATCTTGAAAACAATGAAATAAAGTAGCATTTTTTCCATATTCCCTCAGTTTGCATATTTTTAGATAGTCACTTATATTTATATTCCTACAAACATTTTTCCTCTTTCTAAATCAGTTTTCCTCCATTCATGGACTATGGATCACCTGTAGTAGAATCTGGGGCTGCTGATTAAAAACACAGATTTCTAGGCCACTCGTGGAGGTCAACTAAAACAGGATCTTGTGGCAGGATCTGGACAGCAATATTTTTAAATCTTTTCATATACTTTTAATATGCAGCCAAGTAAAGAACTTCTCAGAGGTGTTCCCCAGCATCATTTGAGAGCTTAGAAATGTTGAATTTCAAAGACTATGCAAGACTCGCTAAAGCAGAACCTGCATTTTGACAAGATACCCAGGTGCTTCATGGAAACATTAAAGTCAGAGAAACAGTGTAGACCAGAATCAGTTAAGGCAATGCAAGGAAGTTGGGCTGGGGGCAGATACCTGTCTTGCACCCATGGCGATGAGACTTTAAGTATTTCAAGGATTAAGTGAGCTTTTAATTCTAGATATTAGAATAATAGCAGATATAACAATTGTGCAAAGACAGGTAATAGAATGCTGGCCAATGTTGATCTTTCATTTTTACTTGGCAGTGATAAATACATTCTAAGCCTGAGGATTTTCTCTAGCTTTAATCTCTACTGATGCATTTTTTCCCTCTGACTCTTCAGAGCATCTGTGACAAAGCCACCAGGTTATTAGTGCTCTGTAGAGTACGAGTTCTACTTTGAAATGCTACCGACTATGACTCAAATTTAGGACAAAAAAGTTAGCACTTAATATTTCTTTCTCTGACTTACATACAAAGGAGGGTTGGGGATGTGAAAGCTTGGGGGAGAATTATTCATTCATTCAATGAGTTATTGTAAGTGGACCACATGGCACTGCATAATAATAATTTGGAGAGATAGTTCTGTCCCTTAAGGAGCATAGTCTACTAGGGAGATGAACACAGCAGGAAGACAATTTCATCAGAGCATGGTAGCTTGTGAAATGGTCATTTGTTATAACCACGGGCCTAACAGCAGTTTGACAATGAATTTGCAAAAGGTCAGAATAAAGAGGGAAAATGACCAGTAATAGGTACTGTATCAGTAAGCAAGAGGCTGAGCAGTGGCAAACTGTAGACAGGACATTCATGTAAACATCTTCTGAAACATAATTATTTACCCATTGCATCTACTAGAAGTGACTCAGTTGATTCAAAATAATTTAAAAATGTCTTTTACTTTGGAAGGTTTTATAAAAACCACATTTAAACTATACAATAAGTGTCTGATCCTTCAAACATGCCCTTCTTATTAACTGCAGCATTCCTTCATGTTAACTCCAGTATTATGTTTAATTAAGCACCATGGCAGTATCAATAAGAGTCTGAATGCCAGATGTGGCACAGATCATCCAAAAATGCAGCTATCTTGGCAAGCTAAGGATGAACCTTGTAAAACAAAACAACACACACACACACACACACACACACACACACACACAGAGAGAGAGAGAGAGAGAGAGAGAGAGAGAGAGAGAGAGAGAGAGAGAGAGAGAGAGAGACTTTCCAGAAATTGTTTTCTCTTTAACTGAAAGATTCAAACCTAACAGATTCTATTCCAAGGATAGATGAGACTAGTGATCATGATTATGTTAGTACTCTGCAGTGCTTTGAGTCACAGCATCACCATTATCATCCCACACTGATATGTTATGCACTGTTATGCTGCTGCAGGGACCCTTATGCTTTCTTGTAAGTAAATAAACAAACATTAGGAAAGAGGGTCTCCTATAGGCATGACTTTCCCCAGGGAATGCTCTCTGATCTTCTCTGCCTGAGATAGCTCCTTTCCAAGCCCTTAGAACTCTTAGAACTCTGCATCCTTTAACCATGACATTCATCTTTCAGCATTCTAGTTACTCATTTACTGTCCTTTGTCACAACAATAAGAGCCAAGGACTGTTTATTTTCTTAGCTATTCATGCACACTGTACATTGTGTTTTCAGTCTTAGGCACTGGGAATATATCATTGGGAAAGACAGGCAAACTCTAAGTTATGAAGGAGCCAAAGATATAGTAGAAAGAGATGAATAGTTCCACACATTAATAGGTAAATAAATGAAGATATGGATCCATGCCATACAATTATTAAAACAAGACTATAGGATGGCAAGAAATGGGGTTTCTGGAAGCTTCCTTTGGCTAGAGTGTTGAGATCAGGACTTCCTGAAGTGGTGATTTTTGAGCTGGAACTCAACTTGTGACCATAGGAAGACAGAGCTCTCTAGGCAGAAAAAAACTCGAAATGCACAGGCTCTGAGATTTTCTGCACTTGGAAATCTTAAGAAATGGAAAGAATAAAGGGCAGTTTATATAGAGCATAGCTGAATCCATGAGATGAGAAGAATGGAAGGACAGAGTGGAGAGGACCTGGAACATGCTGGGCTTTGATAGATTGCATGAAAGAGAGAGGATTTTGTTCTAAACGTGGCAAAAAGCCTCTGGTGGCTTACTAGCAGGCTAATGTCATGATCGGTTGCACATTTTAAAAAAGATTATTATACTGAGAACAAAAGGGAAATACTACTTAGTAGGCAGCTGCTGATGTGTGCGTGTGTGTGTGTGTGTGTGTGTGTGTGTGTGTGTGTGTCTGTGTGGCTCAGGCCACGTCTGAGCTATGGGGTTGGGTTCTCAGACCTGGAGGTTTTGCCTGGAGGACTTGCTAATGAAATGAGCTGTGGTGGAAAGCCTGGGGCTCTAGCACTGACAGAATTATGTGAGGGGCAGACTGGGAAGTGTGATATCAATCAAGTGTTTGATTCTGAGCATAGGAGCCTGAGAGGCCAATGAAACATTCCCCTCTGGGAGGATTTTATAACTCAGGGTAAATCGAATGGAGGAGGTATTCTTAGTGATTTTCTATCACTGTAGAAAAGTAGGTCGTATCTTGGCCTTTGATAGGAGGAAGACCTGGATCTGCACCCTAGTTTTCCACTGAGCTAACCATACTATTTGGGATAATTCCTTCTTTGAGACTTTGCTCCCATATCTGTCAAATATTTCTGTCCTATGGGAGCATACATGTGAATTGCTTGTGGAGCACCTGGATTACTCTAAGCGTGGAACAATGATATCCAAGGCTGAAGTTTATAAGTGTGGGGGTGGATACATTGGGCAACAGGACAAGTGCAGTGGGAAATTCAAGTAGGAAGAGTTGAGTCCACTGTGCCGAGAGCAGCAGCAAGAAGCGGGCCACGGAGGTCTGGTTTTAGTAAGCACGACCTTTCTCCTTGTGTGAGGTTTCTATTACCTCATGTATTATAAGGGTTAAAGTTTCCTAAATTACCAGACTACATGTATAGCCAATTCTCCCAGTCATAAAAAAAATAGCTTTTCATATGGTTTTTAAAATTATGGTAAATATATATAACATAAAATTTATCATTTTTGCCATATTTAAGTGTCCACTTCAGTGGTATTAGGTACATTCACTTTGTCATGCAGCTGTCAGTACCATCCATTCCAGAAATTATGTCATGTTCAAAACCGAGACTTTCTAACCATTTAAATATTGTTAATAGTCCTACCTCTGCAACCTCCATAGTTCAGTCATTAAGAATTGACTATTTTAGGTACTTCATACAAGAAGAACCATATAGTATCTCTCATTTTTGTGACTGGCTTATTTTATTTGGTATAACATCCTCAAGTTCATACATGTTGTGGCGTGTGTCAGAATTTCCTTCCTTTTAATGGCTAAATAATATTCCATCATATATATTATGTTTTGTTTACCCATTTCTCTGCCAACAAACACTTGGCCTTAGGTTCTACACTTTTTGGCTACTGGAAACAATGCCCCTAAATATGGGTGTACTGTATGGGAGGTTTTATGAGGCAGTATAAATATTTAGTTATTTGTTAACTCATTTTATTCACACACTCCCTTAACACTTTTCAAGTGCTTATGCAGGCTGACACTGACAATGCATAGAAAGAAAAGTGCTATTACACAGTCATTCAAGAGGCAATAAAGTTTCTCAAAACACAAACTTTAGAGGAAACATGAAGGCACTGCTTATGAATTCACTTCTCAGGTAATTGTTGAGGGTTGACATTGTACATGGTATAAAATTTGCCCCAAAGGATCTTACACTTTGACTCACAAAACACGGATTCTAAAGAACACTAAAATTTGATTCTAAAGAACACTAAAATTTGCCAACAGATAGTAAGGAGGTAAAGAGAACTGAAGGGCACAACTTGCATAGTTTTCAAAATTGAAATCTATGAAAAGTAATGTACATTTTTGGAGTTCATTAGCATTTAATTCAAAGACTATTGTAGGATTTTTTTAGCTCTATCCGAAAACTACTAATTGAATAGGTGATGGGTTATGTGGATAATAGCCTAATGTTCATTTGTAGCCAGCCAATTGTCAAAGCAGATACATGTGACTGATGACTTAGAAATTGTGCTTAAATTTAGGAGGCAAATGTTCTTTAGTTATTAATAAATCCATTTGGTCTTCTACTTATAGGTCTCAGAATTCCGCATAGGTAAAGGTGCATTGAATGGTGTTTACAGCACGCGGTGCAGAGTAAATGAAAGGATGAAGAGCGGTGATAAGACATTGGGTGGAGGAAGGAAAGAAGCACAGGGAAGTGAGTGTTGAAGAAAGCAAAGGCGGTTAGGAGGAGGAGCAAAATAAACTCAGGGCCTGGACGGTTTTAAGCTCTCTATGTTTCCTTCTTCCTAGGAGCACTCGGCCACTATTTTTAAAGAGAGCCAAAGAGAAAACCACCAGAGAATAAGAATAAAGTTTGCAAAGCACAGCCAGGCATGCAGTCTCAATAAATGCTTCACAAAGCATATATTTATATTCACCTCTTTGTTATCCCTAAAATGAGTTTCAAGAAGAAACGCTGATGAGAGAAGACTTTTCCAATTGTAAGCAAGTTGGAGAGAAGAACTGATCAATATTCAGGAATGACCCAAGAGTGTCAATCCAGGACAGGAATGAATGTGAGCAGCTGTGTTTCACAATCTGACCTCAGGACATTGGATCTTTAGTATTTCCATAATATGACTGTAAAAAAATATGTCCCCCTAGCCTTATTTGCTTTCCTTAATGGATAATGCTTCTGGCTTGGATCTTTGTGTGGAAAAAAGGATCTTTTGTCTCATAAAATGTTACAGATGCTGCTATGGTAACATACTTTAATTTTATTCCTATCTCAGAAGATAAACATGGAAAAATGCAATTGGCAATTTAGTCTAATATTTAGCATTAACTTTACATCAACAGAGGATTTTGATTTTTGTTTTTAAGGAACATTGGCACTTTTGTTAACCTACTGCACTCAATTAAGTAGAATCCTAAAGCCCTGTCTAAAAGGTATTATGCTGCCAATTTAAAAATACCATGTGGCGGAGTTTTAAAACCCACAAGGGAAAGAAAGCATGCTGCTTCTATGACAAAATTCTGAGGTGGCCAGAATGAGTTTGCATTTGTGGGAATTTTCTTCTGGGCTAAAAACAAAAACCAAACATTTCAGCATTTACAAAGACAATACCAATTTGATTTGAAATAGAACTTATCCATGGAATAAAGATATAATTATTGAAGTTTTATTCTGTATTAGTAGAGTCTGCTACATATCACATCAAAAGTTTTACATTAAAGCAAGCTATTTACTTTGTATTTAGTAAATAGCTGAGGTTATTTTCTCCAGAGAAGGTAATCTGAAACCCCAGGTCCTGGTTGAATTATAGCAATGTATACTTACACAGGTCTTAGAGCCTTCTATGCTCTCCAGTGTCATAAAGCAAGGCAAAAAGCACAAATAGAAGGAAAGACACAGGAAACATGGTCAATAATCCCATAGTGTTTCCTTCACAGTGGTAAAGAAATGCCAGTTCCTGGCTGTTTTTGTTTTTCTTTCTAAGCACTCTTTTCTGCCTTTACTCTTATTTCACAATTTTTATTAATTTTTCTCTTCTGTAAGAAAGTCTAGGGGGCCAAAGAATTAATGAAGGTTGTGGTCAACTTATACGAAGTTTCAACTACAAACCAGTGGGGGTCAAGTTGGATTTTGAGCCACCATATACCTGCCTCACTAACGGGTTCCAGAACACAGCCTGCCAGAGTGTCAGAACCAGGCTCCCGGTTCATTCATTACATGATTAGAAATCTATGTCTTGCTAATTTTCATTACATGATGAGAAATCTGTATCCTGCCAAATTTTAGTCATTCTAGATTTTTCTAGAGTAACAAAAATCTTTATTATTACTCATCAACACACTGACATTTAGACACATCCATAATGAATATACAAACACTACAGTACTTTTCAAGTACCACAAGATACACAAGTTGAGAGCAATTAAATTGAAGTGCCTACCTAAGTTGTTCCCGAAGTGAACTTCAGCTCTTTGTAATATTTTCCCTTCATAAAAGTCCCCAAGTATTTACAGTATGGAGATGAGATCATATTCTTGAAATGGGAAAGATTAAATGAGAAGGGGAGAATCAGTGAAAGAGGGGTTGTTCACACTAACACTACTTGTACTGAAAAGATTCAACAGCACTATCTTGATTTTCATTGGTCACTGGGCAGGGAACAATATTTGCCCAGTTGCTAAGTAGAGAGGGGAGGTTGCCAATTCACTCCACTAATAAGCCTGAACCTGGCCTTTGCAGATAAGAGTGGTTATTGTTTGAACTAATGTGCTTGCTGATAAAATGCTCACCAAAGCAGGTACGAGGCATATTTTTCTTTTGTGACAATCTGTAGAAGGGCTACAGATATTTTTCTGCTACTCTTTTGAGTTTTAACAGCTGTGGCAAAAAGTAAACCAGGAGATGATCTCTGCTAATTTTTAAAAATTCAATTTTCCTCCTTCAAGAATGCATATCTAAAATAATCACATTTAAATGTGTTTGTTAAAAGGACACTATACTTACAATATAGAAGAAAAATTTATCATAAAATTGCATAAAGGTCTGTTATTGCTTTCTTCTCTACACTAGAATAATGAGTTTTCTTAATTTCAACTTCCATCTTGAGGGTTTTTTTTTTGAGACAAGGTCTCACTATGTAGCCCAGGGTGGCCTTGAAATCACTATGTAGCCCAGGCTGGCCTCAAAGTCCCAGCAATCCTCCTGCCTCAGCCTCCCTAGTGCTGGCATTACAGACATGTGCCAGCCATGCCCGGTGAGTATTTTTCTTTTTAAAAATTTTCCTTTTTTGGTATCAGGAATCAAACTCAGGGCCTTGAGCTTTGCAGGCAGGCACTGCACTACGGTACAACATTCCTGGCCCCCAGTATTTTTCAAAACTAAGAAAAGTTCCTAGGTAATTGTAGATAACTTCAATGCAAAACTCAACAGGTTAAGTTTCTCACATAAAAAAATAAAAAATTTTTTGAATGTAGACATCACAAACCCATGCTACTAAAACTTGGCTGTTTCTAAGATGAGGCACAAAGACAACTCACTGGTCAAGTTAGGAAATAAATTCTCATAGCTAAAAAAGAGTGGCAGAATGTGTTTCCAATTGTTTTTCAAGATGCTTCCTCAGTGGATTTTGAAGGAACTTTGTAGTGTATCTCATTCAGTGCATTTGTTCATTTCAGCTGAGCATGGCCAATCCAAAATACCTGAAGACTCTATGTTGCGGCCATGAAAAACACACCTAAATGATCTCAATGTTTATGTCATTTGTAGTTTCTTCTGGTTAGTACTGTATTGCAATGTCTGGTTAAGATTAAGACTATAAGATAAGAATGAGATTGGTAAGTCTCACACCACTTTAAGGAGAAATATGCAAAGAAGCAATATATTTATTAAATAGAACATGTTTATATTTTTAGGGACACTTTAATCAATACAATTTCCCAAATACAAATACCTAGAATTAATGATTATAGATAAGAGTCTATGAAAAATAGGAAAAATTTTACTCTATAAAGAATAAAAGCAAGGTCTAAATTTAGAAGAGACTGTGAACTGAATTTAGTGACTTTAAATAAATATTACCTTTTAGTAACTGATACTTGAGCATTGCCAGAGAAAATTTTCTGTTGGCTGATGGCCAGAGAGATTAGATAACATAAGAGACTATATCCTTTCTCTTACATTATCTCTGACCTGTTTCACACTATTACAATCAAAATACTCCTTTTGTCTTCAGAATTTGGTCACAGAACAAGTCAAGAGTTCTAAGGGTATTTTAAGGAAGGAAAAATAAAACATTCTATAACACAAAACACACTCATTCCATAACAGACATCGGCAAGCTTTGGCTACATTTAGAAGACAAAATTTTCTCAAGGATATAAAATTTCACAGAGCATTAAAAATTATGAAAAGGAATCAGCTTTTCGATTATGACAGCTTTTCCATTCAATTCAAAGCAGATACTTTTTAATGAGTCTTTCTTGTTTATTTTTTCCTCCATACAGTTGGGAGGCAGTAACAAGGTAAAGCACGTTACTTGCTAAGAAACTAGAAATGTTGTGAGACATCAGAATCTTGCTTCCAAGGAATGGTCTTCTCAGAGTGGAAGTCTGAACATGTGCTTTCCTGCTTGTGGCCCTGGTGGCTTTCCCGTGTCCTCCAGATGACATTGGAACCAGCCACATGACCCCTCAGTCCTGTCCTGTAGCTGTCTCTGGAGCTCATCCAGTTTCAGTTATGCTGGACAGGTTTTACTGAATGCAGAGAGGTTGTTTTTCTCACATCCAGGTTTCCTACATGCGATTTGCTTGGCCTGGAGTATCTTGCTTTCTTTTTCCTTTTCTTGATTTACCAACTCGGGCTTGCATGTCCCCTCACTCTATGCCCCCGCAGCATTCTCCCAGATGTAGCCGCTTGTGCTGCGAGGACAAGACAGTCTTTAAGTGTTCTCTGCTGCGTCTGCAGTCTCCTGCAGCTTCAAGCTGGCATACAGTAAACACTTAATGAACTACTTGTGCAATGAACATGAGTTTCAACAGTCATGTTGGTGGCATTGGTCAGAAAAAAACGTGAAGGAGCTGAGTTTTCTCAAGTGTTATGTATTAATGACTGCAGGAAAATATGGTTTGTTTACGGGAGCAAAGATAATGAGAGTGGATCTGTTTTTAATCAATCTAACAATCTGTGACTTAATTTGTAGTAATTTTCTCTAAAAATACCATAAAGATATAGAACAAAGTTTAATAAGTACTTCAAAATACTCCTGGGATCCTGGAGAAATTAATTTTGAACAGACAGTATGCATCATTACCTAGGCTGGTGTTTTCATTTATATCTATCTTTAGGTTCAGTCTCAAACTTTTAATTCTTTGATTGATTTCTGTCATTAATCTCAGTGAAGAATTTTAATCAGAATTTTATATTCTCCTCCTTAGCTATATATAGATAAAATCTTGTAGAGCCCATCTGCAATTTTAGGTCCTTTCATTGTTTTTCTAATAAGCTTCGGAAAAGCATTTCATTTCATTTGTATTTCTACTTGCGCTTAATAAAGTATGTTATAGAAATTGTTCAGGTCCTTGCTAAGTAAATGGACAAATGAATAAAAAACAAGCTGTTATATTTTATAGAAAAATTATAAAGAGATTAAATGTTAAAATTCATTGTAAACTGAGAGCATAGGTCACCTCCCTTGGGACACTGGCTATGCTGGAATCCGCATGGCCTTATCTCACCTCACCTTAGGGAGAAACACAGGCTTTATTAACATTGAACACCAGACCTGGAAATGCTAATTCGGGTATCTCAGAAACTGTTGAGTGAATTCCCCATGAGCCGCTTTGAATAGTGTGAACGATGATAATGTCATTGTAAAGGACAGCTAAGCACACAATGGAACTTTCATCTTCCCATTCTATTGAGGCTCAGATTTTCTTTCACAGTACTTTTACAGTTGCTTCACAATTCTTGGGCTTCAGTGCAACACACACTGAAAAATCAGGATCTTGGGGAATAAAGTCTGCAGTGGAGAGCTACCTTGTTCTTGTCTCATTGGGCAAAAATTTAAGCTGCATGGTCACTACAACTTTCTCACATATATTTAACTGAAGGTGAGCAGTTTGTCCTTGCCAAAATATCACACAAAATCACATTTATTTAAAAGACATTAAAATTAGTAACGTAATAAGAAGTTGAGGAAGAAAATTGACAAGTAGTTTTATATGTAACATTTCAGGGGTCTCTCAGTTGTATTGAGATTTTACTTTAACCATGGAGATGGAGGGATTTTTTTTTTATTAAATTCTTTTATTGGTACATTGTAGCTATACAACACAATTACATTTCTCATTGGGAATTGTGCCTTTACATAATGCATCTTGGTTCTTATTTTTTCCCTGTTCCTAGCCCTCCCTTCACGCCCTCCACCCTTCCCTATTTACAAAGACTTTATTTCCATTTTTTCCATTTCTCATCATTTTTCCTTTCCCTTCTTTTCTTTCCCCTTTTCTTCCTATTTGACATTATCAATTATTCATTCTAATCATTGGTACATTTTAGGTATACAATATAATGACATTCATCATTGGAAATTTGCACCTTTACATAGTCTCTCATGGTTCTTATTTTTCACCTTTGCCCAGCCCTCCCTTCAACCCCTGCATTCCACCCTATTTACAAAGATTTTGTTCCTATTTTTCCATTTTCTCATATTAATCCCATTCCCTCCTCTCCTTTCCCCTAGCCCTCCAACTTCCTTCCCCTTTGCCCCTTTTCTTCCTCTTTCACATTACCTATTACACATTTAGTCCTTATTTACACTTTCAGTTTCTCACACCAGAGAAACTATTTGGTATTTACACATGTGCGTCCTATTTATTTCACTTAAGAGTATTGCCTCAATGTGCATCCACTTAGCTATAAATGTCTCTAATTGCTCATTTTTAATGGCTGAGTAGTACTCCATTTTATAAAAAAAACACATTTTCTTGATCCAGTCTCCAGTTGATGGGCATTTGGGCTGTTTCCAAGTTTTAGCTATTACAAACTATGCTGCTATGAACATGGGTGCACATTTATCACTGTGGTATGATTCTTTTAATTCTTTGGGGAAGATCCCCAGCAGGGGAATAGCGGGGTCAAATGGGACTTCCAGTCCTAGTTCTTTGAGGTATCTCCCTACTGATTTCCACAGTGGTTGCACCAGTCTACACTCCCACCAGCAGTGGAGCAGGGTTCCTCTTTCCCCACAGCCCAGCCAGCATTTGTTATTGGTTGATTTCATGATAGCAGCCATTCTTTCTGGAGTGAAGTGGAATCTCAGTGTTGTTTTCATTTGCATCTCTTGAATGACCAGTGATGTTGAACATTTTTTCATGTATTTATTTGCTATTTCTACTTCTTTGTCTGAGAAATGTCTGTTCATTTCAGATGCCCATTTTTGGATTGGGTCATTAAATTTGGGAGGTCTGATCTTTTTAAGTTCTTTATAGGTTTGAGATAGTAGACCTTTGTCTGAGGAAGAGCAGGTGAAGATTTTTTCCCACATTGTGGGTTTTCTCTTCACACTGCTGGTGGTTTCTTTTGCTGTGCAGAAGCCTTTTAATAAGAAGAGATCCCACTTGTTGATTATTTGTGCTAGTTCACGGGCAACTGAGGTTTTGTTCATAAAATCGTTTCCTACACCAATGTCTTCAAGGGTTCTACCTAACCTCTGTTCCAGCCTGTTCAGCATTTCTGTTTTAATATTTAGATCTTTAATCCATTTCGATTTTAATTTAGTGCATGGTGAGAGATATAGGTCTAGTTTTAATCTTTGGAAAGTTGAAGCCCAATTTTTCCAGCACCATTTATTAAAGAGTCTATCTTTCCTCCAGTGAAGGTGTTTGGCTCCTTTATCGAAGATGAGATGGTTGAGTGTGTCTGGCATTGTTTCTGCATCTTCTAATCTGTTCTGCTGGTCCTCAAGTCTGTTTCTTTGCCAGTACCATGCTGTTTTTATCACAGTAGATTTGTAGTAGAGTTGCAGGTTGGGGATTGTGATACCCCCGGCCATGTCTCTGTTACCTAGAATTGCTTTTGCTATTCTGGGTCTCTTCTTGTTCCAAATGAATTTTTGGATTGTTTTCTCAAGGTCCATGAAGTATGCTGCTGGGATCTCAATTGGAATTGCATTAAATCTATATAGCAGTTTTGGAAGTATGGCCATTTTCACTATATTAATCCTGCTTACCCAGGAGCAGGGGATGTCTGTCCATTTTCTGATATCATCTTCAATCTCTCTTTTCAGAGTGCCATAGTTTTCAGAGAAGAGGTCTTTGATTTCTTTCATTAGGATGATTCCTAGGTATTTCAGTTTTTTGGATGCTATTGTGAAAGGAATTATTTGCCCTATTTCTCTCTCAGTGATTCTGTCATTTGTGTAGAGGAAAGCTATTGATTTTTGTGTGTTGACCTTGTAAGCAGCTACATTACCGAATTTGGTTATGAAGTCTAGAAGACTTTTGCTGGAGTTCTTGGGGTCTTCTATATAGAGTATCATGTCATCTGCAAAGAATGACAATTTGCCTTCTTCATTTCCTATCTTTATTCCTTTTATTTCTTTCTCTTGTCTAATTGCCGTGGCTAATGTTTCCAGCACTATATTGAACAAGAGTGGTAATAGTGGACATCCTTGTCTTGTTCCTGATTTTAGTGTGAAGGATTTCAGTTTTTGACCATTTAGTATGATATTGGCTGTTGGTTTTTCATAGATGGCTTCTATCAGTTTGAGGTAGAGACCATCTATTCCAATTTTTTGGAGGGTTTTTATCATAAATGCATGTTGGATTTTGGTCAAATGCTTTTTCCTGTGTCTGTGAAAATAATCATATGGTTTTTGTCCTTGGGTCTATAGATATAGTGTATTACATCGATTTATTTGCATATATTGAACCATCCCTGCATCCCTGGGATGAATCTCACTTGATCAGGGTGTATGATCTTCTTGATGATCTCCTGCATTCTGTTTGCCATTATCTTATTAAGGATTTTTGCATCTATATTCATTAGTGAGATTGGCCTCTAGTTCTCTTTTTCAGCTGGGTCTTTCTCTGCTTTGGGGATCAAGGTGATGCTTGCTTCCAGGAATGAATTTGGGAGTATTGCTTTCCTTTCAATTTCACTGAAGAGTTTAAACAGTAGTGGCAGCAGTTCCTCTCTAAATGTCTTGTAGAATTCAGCAGTGAAGCTGTCAGGTCCCAGGCCTGATGAAAAGGGCCCAGGGCCCTTTTCTTAGTTGATAAGTTTCTAATTATATTTTCAATTTCATTGGTTGATATTGGGCTGTTCAGAATTTTTAGATCCTCTTTGTTCAACTTTGGTAATTCATATGTATCTAGGAATCTGTCCATTTCTTCTGTGTTGTCCATTTTATTGGCGTATAGGTTCTGGAAGTAGGTATTGATGATCCTCTGGATTTCTGCTGGGTCTGTTGTAATTTCACCCTTTTCATTCCTAATTGCATGGATTTGGGCCTTTTCTTTCCTTTTTTTGAAAAGGTTGGCTAAGGGTTTGTCAATTTTGTTGATTCCTTCGAAGAACCAACTCTTGGCTTCATTGATTTTTTGTATTGTTCTCTTAGTCTCCATTGCATTGATTTCTCCTCTGATCTTTATAATTTCCTCCCTTGTATGAGCTCTTGGGATGTCCTGTTCTTCTTTTTCTAGAAGGTTGAGGTGCAGCATCAGGTTGTTTAATTGGGCTCACTCTGTTTTCCTAATATGAGTATTCACTGCTATGAATTTCCCTCTTAAGACTGCTTTCATTGTGTCCCATAGATTCAGATATGTTTTATTGTCATTGCCATTTAATTGAAGGAACTCTCTGATTTCTTCTTTAATTTCCTCTGTGACCCATTGGTTATTCAGAAGTGTGTTGTTCAATATCCACGTGTTTATGAAATTTTTCTAGTTTCTTTTTCTATGGATCTCCAATTTCATTGCACTATGGTCTGATAATATACAGGGGATAACTTCAATTCCTTTGCACTTACTTAAACATGTTCTATGTGTGAGTATGTGGTCTATTTTGGATAATGACCCATGTGCAGCTGAGAAGAATGTGTATTCTGATTTTGTGGGGTGGAAGACTCTGTAAACATCTGTTAAGTTCATTTGTTCAAGAGTTTGATTGAGTTCTAGTATTTCATGACTTATTTTTAGTCTAGTTGATCTGTCTATTTGTGACAGTGGGGTGTTGAGGTCCCCCACTACAATTGTATTAATACATATATGACTTTTCATGTTTGTTAGTATTTGTTCTATATAGTTGGGTGCACTAGTGTTTGGTGCATAGATATTTATGATTGTCATCTCTTCCTCTTGGATTCTTCCCTTTACAAGGATGTAGTGTCCTTCTTCATCTCTCTTAAGCAGTGTTGGTTTGAAAGCTACTTGATCTGCCAAGAGGATAGCTACTCCTGCTTTGTTTCGGGTTCCCGTCGCATGGAGTATTGTTTTCCACCCTTTAACTTTCAGTCTATGAGTTTCCTTTTGAATTAAGTGTGTTTCTTGTATGCAGCATATTGTCAGATCTTGCTTCTTGACCCATTCTGCCAGTCTATTTCTTTTGATTGGTGAATTGAGACCATTAACATTGATGGTTATAACTGAAACGTATTGACTTGTTATTGCCATGACTTTTTCTTTTTGTTGGGTTCTCCCCCTTTTCATTTAATTTCTTGTCATGCCAGATGGGTTCATTCTGCTTTGCTTCCTGGGGTTGTGATCCTCAATGTCTGTTCCTAGGATATTGTGTAAAATTCTTTGGAGGGCTGGTTTGATATTCATGAAGTTCCTAAGGTGCTCTTTGTCATGAAAGTATCTTATTTCTCCATCAATTTTGAAAGATAGTTTTACAGGGTACATCAATCTGGGTTGGAGGCTGTTTTCTTTTAGGGCTTGGGATATGTCACTCCAAGCTCTTCTTGCCTTGATGATTTGTGTTGAGAAGTCTGCTGTGATTCTGATGGGCTTTCCTTTGTATGTGATTTGTTTCTTTTCTCTATCTGCTTGTAGAACTTTTTTCTTCTGTTGAGTTTCTGGAATCTTAACAATTATATTCCTATGTGTAGATTTTTTTTGATCAAGGCTATTTGGAGTCCTATATGCCTCACTTGTGTGTATGTCAAGCTCTTTTCCAGTGCTTGAGAAGTTTTCTGCCATTATTTCTGTGAAGAGTTTTTTTATGTCATCTGCACTCTCTCCTGTTTCTTCATTGAGTCCAATCAGTCTTATGTTATTCTTCTTTGCATCATCTAGCAGCTGCTGGATTGATTTCTCATGTTCCCTTATAATTTTGAAGCAATTTTTCTTTTCCTGGTCACTAATTGCAGTCTTATCTTCTATATCTGAAATTCTGTCCTCACATTGGCTCATTCTGCTATGTAGACTTTCAATGGAGTTTTTCATCTCCTGGAACTCTATTTGCATCTGTTTTATGGATTCCATTTGTTTCCTATGTTGGGATTCCATCATGTTCCTGAGCTCCTCTCTAGATTTATTAATCATGTCTTGCACTAGGGGCACAATTTCTCCTGTTATCTGAGGAATTATTTCTGATTTCATTTTTTCCAGGTCCCCTTTTGTTGCCAGTTCAGTGGGTCCAGGTGGTTGAGTATCAGAGTGTTCCATCTCATTTCCCTTTGGGGTTGCTGTAGGTGATCTGGAAGTCTGGTTTTGAGACTTCTTTATGTATTTTCTCATTTTGACTGAGGATGGGGGCTATTGGAGCCTTCACGGATTACCTCCTCTGAGCTGGGTGAGGTGGGACAGGGGCCAGGAGCAGCGGTAGTGATGGTGACCCAAAAGCCCTTTCCTGTGGGCTGGGAGGAGCACTAGGGATGGTGGCAGGGAAGCCCCTTCCTCTGGACCAGGAGCAGTGGGACGATGGCTCAGAAGCCCCTACCTTTGGGCCGGGGGCAGTGGGACTCAGTTCCGTGGTCTGGTGTTCCGGTGTCCTCTGTGTCTTTGTAGTGTGGAACCAGGTGGCTGTACAGAGGAGCGGGGGGTGTCCAGTGGATTGTTGCCGGAGCACGGGCTGATTCGGCATGTTCTGCTTGACTGGGGACCTCAGTAGGGCGTGGGCAGACCTACCTGTCTGCAGGGCTGATTTGGCATGTTCTTGATGGAGGGATTTTTTAATGAAAAGATGTCTGGCTGATAGCCTGATGTTTTTGGTCATGATCTATATGTTCTGATATGACAGAGGACCTCAAGGCTCTAGTCTCATTTTCTAGCACATCAGATTTGCTCAAATCTTTGGCTTTTGGTGCCTTATCTATGCCACCTCCATCCCTCTAACTCTACCTCCATTATTTCCACTGAGCTATATAATGTACACTGTCTAAGGTCACAGTCAGATACCTAGTAGGCATCTCCAACTTACCATGTCTAAGACAGAGGTCTTCATTTCAAATCTCAATTGCTTTCCTGTGACTCCTTTTCATCTACTTGTGCACATTTCAGTTAATAGATCCCTTGCCCACACAATTGTTCAGGTCTTGAAACATCTTTTTTCATTTTCTTTTTCTGGCACTGGGGATTGAATCTAGGCCTTCCACATGCTAGGCAAGTACTCTACGCTGAGCTATGTCTCTAGTCATTTTTGAAAAAGAAATATTTTGAGACAGAGTCTCATTAAGTTGCCCAAGCTGGCTGCAAACTTGCAATCCTCCTGTATCAGCCTCCTGAGAAACTGAGATTACAGGTGTATGCCATCTTACCCAGCTTAAATATTTTTTATTCTTCTAGTTGTCAGACCCCACAACAAATTTGACAGAAAGTTCTTCTAGGTCTGCCTATAAAAATGCATTTTACTTTATTTAATTTTTTAAAAATTTAATTTTTTCTTAGTACATGTTTGTAGTATATAATGATTACATTCTTCATGGGGAGTTGATATATAATACATCACAATTCTTTTTTCATCCTCTTCTCCTTCCCCCCATCTCTTGGTCCTCTTCCCATTTGAAAAAGATCTCATTATTTCCTATCATCTATCTTTTATTTTGCTCTTTATTTATATTTTGGGTTTTTCATGCAAGAGAAACCATGCAACATTTAAGCTCATGTGTCTGACTGATTTCACTTAAAACTGTGGTCTCAAGGTGTATACATTTTTCTACAAATGACTCATCTATGCAGTACTTCTTTATGTCAGAGTAGTACTCTATTACATGTATACAATACATTTTCTTTATTCATTCATCTGTTGTTGGACATATTGGCTGTTTCCATGATTTAGCTATTATGAATCATGGTTCTATAAATATAGGTATGCGTGTATCACTGTAATATGATGTCTTTAACTCTTTTAGGACAGTGACTTTCTCAGGGAAACCTGTCCTGACCACAGTTTCTAAAAACAATCTTGCCTTCCTGGTTATTTTCTAGTTTGCATCTTTATCTTTTTTACTCCTTAACACCATTTGAAATTACAACTGTTCTATGGTTTGGATGTAAAGTGTCCCCCAAAAGTCTCATGTGTTTGGTAGGTGATTAGATCATGGGATTGGTATACTCATTGGTGGATTCATCCATTGGTAAGTTCTTATTTGAGTGTTTGGAGTCGAGCCACTGGGGTATGACCTGGAAGTGTGCATTTTTGTCCCCAAATCTCTCCTTCTTTTTCTCTCTGTTTCGTGGATGCCATGAGGTGAGTCTTCTGGCATGCCCTTCCACTATGCTATTTATGCCTTGGAGCCAGATAACCTTGAACTGAATCCCCCCAAATTGTAAGCCTAATGTGATTACTGCAATGACTTACTTATTTGTTTATATATTTAATATCCTATTCCTATTGGAAGAACACAAACTTGAAGATAGGAACCCAATCTGTCTTGTTCATAGTTACATCTGCAGTGCTTAGAACACTTATCCGTAGGCCTCCTTTAATGATGAATGAATGAATAATCTTGGGCATCATTTCTCTCCTCTGTGCCTTTGTTTGCTACTTTAAATATTGAGAGGCTTAGAAATAATATAGGTACATTACCTAGTACAATGCTGGAAATATAAATTGTACAGATATTCAGTGACTGTGGAAAGGATGTCCTTCCCATAACTTTTAGCACTGACAGGTAATTTGGTAGAATGAAAAAGATTCTTAGAGGTTCCAAACACAAAGTAAAGAAAAAGAAATGGAAACATTAATGATCCTAATTTTATCAGGATGTATCATATACATATATTTAAATATCACCCTGCAGCCTATAAATATGGAGAATTATTATGTGCTAATATATAACTTTTAAATATTTAAGGAGATGGAAGTGCTAATTACTCCGATTTGATCATTACACACTCTATATATGCAATGAATGAACAAATTGTATCCCACAAATATGTACAATTAAAAACATTTTTAAAAGAGGCTGTAGAAATACTGGATTTGCAGTTCTTGTTTACTTTACTATCCATGTGACTTTTGAGCCCAATTCTTTAACTTCTCTGGGTTTCAGTTTCTTTACCTCTAAAACAATGATCCAATTGTTATGAGGATAAATGTTTAGGCAATGTCTGCCAATGTCCTTTGTAAAGTTTAAGTGCTAAGTAAATATATTTAATGTAAATATTACTAGTAAAAAAAAGGTGCATTGATTAATGGAAGGAGGAAGCCGTTATAGCTCTTATTCTTTCCTCTGACTTTCCTCCTGAAACAATTAAATGTGTGCATGCTGAATTCTCAAAACTGACCCTATTGCAAGCGGACTAATTTATCTGATAAGCAATGGACAGGATCTACTCCAGTTCAAAGAAATGCAAGCTTTGGAAATCCCTTTTATGGAGCCAGAAAAAATAAAGAAAAGTTTGACTAATACAAGTTGAACACATGAACAAAAGTTCTCCATAAATTGAGAGAAACTGATGAATGTGTTTTGAACTTTGTTTTTCTAACTTTGGGATTTCTGAACAGTGATCATTTGCTTATTTGCCCTTACTGGATGGTCTCTTTATTCTAAGCGCTCTTTTGAGCATTGTTCCCAGGCACCTTGGGAAAGGGATCTGGGTGGTGATTTGGTCTTCATTGGGTCTTCCCTGACTGCGTCAAGAGAGCCCTTGAGTGCACAGGATCCCATAGGCCTTGGCTGCCAGCAGGGCCTGCACATGTTTCACTGTCCTCTTCCCTGCTCCAGGGCATAATAACAGGCACTTAGATGTTTCCCTCTTGACTGCAGATGTGTTTTCCTACTTTTCCACTGACAGTGCTTCCTCTGTTGGTGCAGGTAACTCTGCTTTCCAAAGCAAATAAATCATGAACAACAGACTAATTATGCTAAAGTAGTGTGTGTGTGTGTGTTTGTGTGTGTGTGTGTGTGTGTATTTTAAAATAGAGTAAAATCGTTGTCTATTTCCAGAGTGGATATCCAAATGGCAATTCAATTTTATCTGAGAATGCATTTAAAGGTTAAAGATCCATGAGGACAGAATTGTGTCTGCTTTCCACTGGTTCTGGTCAGTGGTTAATATAGTACCCAGCACCTACTAGGTCTGGTGGAGGAGATGGGTGAGTACGTGTCTGAATGGGGTAATGAGCCTCTTCTCTGTATTCAGATAGCTTGATCCCAAAACAGCTGCTATGGCAACAGATACTTTTGGGGAAGGTGCTATGAGTCACTTGCATAATTTTAGTAATTTTCATTCATTTGTATTGCTAGGAGTAATCACTTTCCTGATATTTGCATTCTTCATCTTCCAGTTAAAGTAAAACCTCTCAGAGAAATTTTCAAAAGAAAGCTGTCTGTTTCAAATTATGCATGAACCTGATATTAGAAACTGCTGTGTAGTTTCAGATTGCAATATCAACATTGAATTCAGGTCTAGTAATTTCCAGTGTCTGCTGCATTCCTAGCTGCAGTGTCATTGAATGAGGACTTTTCTTAAAAGACTGGGTCGGGTGATGGGTATCATTGTGGAAAGCAAGTATTTGAACTTATAGAATGAGAGTTTTTTTTTTTTTTAAAGAGATTGTGTACTTCATTAGTAGACCTATTTTTTTTTTTTTTTCTGGTACTAGGGATCGAACTCAGGACCTTGCTTTTGTGACATAGGCGCGGCGCCACTAAGCTAAATTCCCGGTCCTAAATTATTTTGTTTTATAGCAAGCTACATATCTAGTTATTGATCTTCAAAAAAAACCATTCTATAACCTATCTCAGTTTATGTCTGTCATGAAATTACTGCATTGGCCTTCATACCCCTTTTTAGTTTATCTTATACTGAGGATACCTTCTAATAAATTCCATGAGATACATGTTGAAATATATAAAGGATGCCATTTCAATATTACATGGAATCAATCATTTCTTAATAAATGCCATGTAAAATGTACTGGTTTATACATCACTTTTTAATGAGACTCAATCTCTGCAAGTGGCTCTAATATTATCACTGCAATAAAGTCTTTTCATTTGAAACACATGTAAATATATTATCCTAAAATGTTTCAGCTATGTTTGAGTTTTGATTCAATTATTTTTTTCTGTTGATCAAAATCTAATGTGAAGGTGTGGCCATGGTTTGTTCGGGTTAAGAACAAATAATTCTTGCACCATTTCTCAGGAGAGTTGGCCAATATTTCATGCTTTATACTTTTAATGATCCTGTTTTCAGCAAAACTACCCTGAACTTTTCCATTTTCTTACAGTGTTGATACAGAATTGCCTGGCTAACTTGTTAAATTAATTTGCATTTTCAGAAGCTAAAGACTCAGTGTGAAATAACTAAGAACCTTGGCAATAAGGCCTCCTTAACCTTTTAATGGAAAAATAATGTGAAAACTTGTTATGAATAGAAGTCCAGAGTTCATTTTGCACTTTACTGTCTTCTTCCAGGGAAAATATTTCTGCTTTTATTGTTAAAGGTATTTATGATTCAGGGTGAGGCAAATGGAGGGGGGATTTCTAGGACTATAAGGAACTATTTTAAAGCAAAGCAAATCATATGAATAGTTTATCCATTTCAGCCTAGTCTTCTAGGCTGAAACTTCTCTGCAGTAACGTCTTCTCTGCAGTAACTTCTTAGTCTGTGATTTCAATTGCTATGTGGAAAGTTACATTATCATGTGAACTTTGCCATTATATAAACACAGAACAAAGACACACCTAGGTCATGTTTTACAATAAATGGCAGATCATTATTGCTTCCTTTGGTATTTCCTTTGTAATGCTGATTGTGATGAACTTCTGGCAGCATGACAGTAAATGCCATTCCAAAGAAATTCCATTTTCACTTATGTAACAGGATGTTAGAATGAAGCTCCTCTGGACTATGCTTCTACTGAAGCACAAATATAGAATTTAATAGGTAGCCATGTGTACGAGACAGATCCACATATGTGAATTTTCAAGGAAAATAATTAAGAAGCAGTTCCAAGACTCTTGGATCACTCAGGCAATCAGGATTAAAAACTTGGTCAGAGTTTGCAGAAAAAGGAAGAATTAGTGAAGAGATTCATGTGGAGAGAGCTGTTATCAGGCATGTGTCCTCCCCCGTTGTGAAAGAGTGAGGCACAGGTGCTGCTTCCAAACCATAGCCAGTGATGGAAGAAAGATTTGAAATGTGTGCCTTGTACTCACTATATGCAGAGGATTGGTGCCCGATTGGAGCCTGAGAAATCTAAAGGATACTGTGGACTGAGCTCCCTCTTGGCCTTGGAGATTTCCCAGGTAGAGAAGGTCTGAGTACCTGGGTGGGGAACAGTCAGGGAAGCACTGACAGTTCAGGACTGGCTACCATTTCCAGATTGTGCGGTCAGTAATTGGGGCCATATAAATGTGGGTTATGAGGAACTAGGTGCAGTAGGTCCAGTAGGGCAGCCTGGAGGGGTGGAAGATACCACATTAGAAAGGTTTTGGTGATGAATTACTGATTAGTTGGGGATGAGGAAAGAGTCATGAATGGCTTTTGGGAAGGCAAATGAATTTGGCAAATCATGAGAACTCAAGGAGAAGGGCCTAGCGGATAGGTTCTATAGAGTGCATGAAAGCACACGGTGAGGAAAGGAGCTAGCTTTGGCTGTCCCCAGGTCCACAGAGAGAGAAGGCACCTAGGCAAGTAAGGACTATCCCATCTCATCCCCTTACCTTTCCTCCCTATCTCACTTCCTTGCCAGCAGGAAGTGTCGTGGGTGGAGGAAGAGGTGAGGAGGATATGTTAAAAAGGGAGGAAGTGTTGGCTCCCAGCCCAAAACAATTCCTAATTGGGGAAGGGGAGGCAACATCACATTTCCTCAAGATCAGAAGTTGGATAACTACTTGAGATTGGGCCTTATTACATAAAATGACACTGCTTGTGATTTAAAGTGGATATAGCCTCTTACCAAAGAGGGGATATTGTCTATGAAGTTTTCACCCAGGGATGAGGAACGATTACTTCAGTGTAATTCAATAAACTTAAAAGGAGAGTGGATGAGAAGAATAGGCTATGATTTATTTTCTTCCTGAGCTAAGCTAGTTCAACATATTGATTACACCTACAGTGAATTAGTGGATATGATTTAGTGGTTATGGTTTCAATGTTAGTGTTAACATAAGGAAGTACTAAAACAAGGAATACAATAGGGTTTCTTTGTTTTAAAATGGATTCAGATCCACTGGACTATCCTCAGGTGCATAAATAAATACTACAGTGCAGATATACTGAACAAATAGCAAGTGGAAATAGGAGATGAGAGTCCAGTGCACTTTGCTGGTTCCCAGCAGAGGATGACCGCAGGGATACCTGCTCTGCTTCTTCCTAATCTGCACAAGACAGGTGCCTAGGGAATAAAACGAGACTGCAAATGTCAGGCAGAAGTGGTTCCCTTCTTTTGCCTTAGTTACAAGAGAGGATGTAGCGCTCTGCAGCTCAGGGGCAGGAAGGGCAGAGCAGTACACTGAAGCTCTGAAACTTCCTCACATCTTTTTCTCCACACAAATTTCTGTACCTTTCCTCTCTCTCCAAGTCTTTGTTGTTGTTCTTGTTGTTGTTGTTGTTGTTAAGCTAGGTTGAACTAGAATGTTAGGACTGGTATTCACAATGATGTTCCTTGCAGACAAGATGTAAATGTCCTAAGAATACACAGGACAAGGGTTGTATGCTTGTGCAGGAAATGAGTATTTTGGGCTTTTTAAATTCAGGTTACCAAGAAATTAATTTGTGCAGCTTGAAAGTATCCTGCTGCACTGTGCTTACTCTTGACCAGGGATTTACTCATTTACTCATTTCCCAGAAGTCCATTTTTGAAAAATTGAAAAATATATGGGAAGAGAAGGAAAAATCACCCTTTTTAGATTTGTTTTCAATGTCTCTCCTGTATTTGAAGGGATTCTAATGATATGAACTACCATTAATAGGCCTGTACTACATATTAAAAACTGCTTAGAGATGAAACATTTCATCTCTAATGCATAGTAATATCTTTTTGGGTAGTATAATATGCATTTTACAAAAGAGGAAATGGACATTTAGTAAGCCTAAAAACGTGTGTTAGATTATACATTTAGTTTGAATTTGAGCTTGGAACTGATTGTGTCTTTCTTCCTGAATCCATAGCTGTTGACAATGCTATACATATCTAAGCTTTGGAACGACTTACTAATCAGGTGTCAAGATAGGCCATAATGCTGAATACATAGTTGGATAATAAAGGATTTAATCCACTGCCTTGGAGTGAACTGCAGTTTGTTTGGGGATCTGTTATACTTGACAAGCCTATCCAGAAAAGGAACAGCTGGTCTACTTGCTTTCGTGGTGGACGACTTCACCCTTGGTTGAATTGTATAACAGAAAGATGGAAAGGAATGATTGATCTGTGATCCTTCCTTCTGATACACACTCAGACCTGAACGTAGCCTCGAAGGTGCTCTGGGGGGAATACAGGGAGCAGCATGTTTCCCCAGCCAGCCAGGAAACAGAAGGCTTACCACACCACATAGGTCAGAGTAAAGGGAGTCCATGTCCACCCCCTCCTCACCAGGCAAACTTAGTCATCTTTTTTCTTTTTGATTAGGGAAAGGCTGGAGCCTGGTTGGCTCTTTCTCAGTCTTTGACCTTTCAGAACTTTAGATGGAATTGGTTTCTGTGGTTCAGTGCTCTATGTTTTGTTCTTAACCAACACCAATCTATAACTACTTAGTTTTTATCTTGGGCATTTAGGACATATTAACAAATTCAATTCACTGAGGGGGAAAAAAACCCAAATCAAAACACAACCAATAGAACAAAACTGCAGGAAATCCTTAAAATAGTAGATCTATATGTTTTCCTTTCTTTCGTACCTCATTGAAATCTTTACTCCAGTAAAATAAACGAAAATAATAAATATTTTATTGTTTACTATTTCTCATGGTAAGTATATCTTGTTTCATATAATTTAAAAATACAGCAACGTAGATGGAAAAGTCTCTCAAAATCATGCTACCTAGAGGCATTGTTTCTTTTTTATGTATTTTCTTTTAAGCTTTGTAATTTATTTTCTACTTGATTGAAACTGTACTGCAGAAATAATACAAACATTTGATAGTTTTGTCCTTTAAATGTCACTGATGCTCAGTGATCTCGAGATACCCTTAAAACTGATGATTTATTCTGTGGGAGTTCAAGGATTAAATTCTGGTATTTTCCGAAGTCAGGATTACTGTCAGAAAGACAAATAAAGCAAATAAGAATGAAGTTCCTTTAAGTGTGGAGTACTGTCCATCGAATGATAATGCAAGAGAAGGAGGAGAGGGAGAAATGTGGCAGGAAAAGCAAAATGCAGATCCAACTTTCCCAAATGTGACGGAAGCTTGTCTTAGATGGAAATCTAAGTTAAACATAAGAAAAACAAAGCAAAACAAAACAACAACAAAAACAACCTCAAAAAATAAAGCCAGACCAACTGAAAAGAAAAAAAAAAACCCCTCAGGTAATAGGGTTTCATTTACACCACAAATTAAGAATTGCCACGCTGAAACTTAGTCTTCATTTTTCTTTCTTTTCTTTCTTTCTTTCCCTTTCTTTCCTTCTTTCTTTCTTTCTTTCTTGTCTTTCTTTCTGACAGGGTCTTACTATGTGGTTCATGCTGGCTTTGAACTCACTATGTAGCCCCGGCTGGCCTTGAACTCTCTTCAGTCCTCCTGCCTCAGCCTCCTGAGTACTGGGATTAAAGGCCTGCACCACTAAACCAGCCTGACTTTTTTTTTGAGACAGGATCTTGCTATGTATGTAGTTCAGATTGGTTTGAACTCAGTATGTATTCCCAGCTGATCTTGTACTCACTGCAATTCTTCTGTCTCAGCCTCCTGAGTGCTGGGATCACAGGTGTGTGCCACCATGCCCAGCTCAGAAATTTAATCTTATAATTAACACTGAAAGCTGTTTTGTAGACAAATATACTTATTTTTCTTTATGACAGCTCATGCATGCATATACTCTTCCAAGTAACTTGGGATTCCTTAATTTACTGATTGCAAATATATTACTTATTAATTTATCTAAGCAGTTTACATTTTTAGTATTTCCAATGGTATCACTTGTACTAATGACTCCCATAAGTGAAATACATCTCTCTTTGATTTTTTTACATTGTATTTGTTTTAACTTTACCCATTTTTACCTTGTGTAGACTTTTATTAGAGCCAATATGAAGTTTTCTCTTTCCAGACTGACCTCCCTTCCTCACACACCCTCTAAGACCTTTTGTGGATATGGTTCCATTCTCTCACATACAGGGGCAGTAAAAGATTGGCTCTTAATTATTAGAAGATTTTTTCATGCTAAAATCAGAAACAAGACAAGGATGCCCACTATCACCACTTCTGTTCAATATAGTTCTGGAAACATTAGCTACAGCAATTAGAAAAGAGAAAGAAATAAAAGAAATAAAAATAGGAAAGGAAGAAGTTAAACTGTCATTATTTGCTGATGATATGATACTTTACATAGAAGACCCCCAAAACTCCACCAAAATACTTCTAGACTTAATTAAGAGATTCAGTAGAGTTGCTGGATACAAGGTCAACACTCAAAAAACAATAGCCTTCTTATACACAAATAACATACTCACTGAGAGAGAGATTAGAGAAACAATTCCTTTTACAATAACATTCAAAAAAATGAAATATCTAGGAATCAATTTAACAAAGGAAGCAAAAGTCCTCTACACTGAAAACTACAGCACTCTGAAAAAAAGAGATCAAAGAGGATATAAGAAAGTGGAAAGACATTCCTTGCTCCTGGGTAGGAAGAACCAATATAGTGAAAATGGCCATACTTCCAAAACTACTATATAGATTTAATGCAATGCTGATTGAAATTCTAATAATACACTTCACAGAACTAGAGAAAATAATCCAAAAATTCATTTGGAACCAGAAGAGACCTAGAATAGCAAAAGCAATTCTAGGCAACAGAGATATGGCTAAGGGTATCACAATCCTCAACTTGAAACTATACTACAAAGCTATTGTGATAAAAACAGCATGGTACTGGCAAAAGAACAGACCTGAGGATCAGTGGAATATATTAGAAGATGCAGAAACAACCCCAGATATACTCATCCACCTCATCTTTGACAAAGGAGCCAACCACCCTCATTAGAGGAAAGATAGCCTATTTAATAAATGGTGTTGGAAAAACTGGATTCCAACTTGCCAAAGATTAAAACTAGATCCATACCTATCACCATGCACTAAACTAAGATCGAAGTGGATTAAAGATCTAAATATTAAAACAGAAACACTAAACTTGCTGGAAGATAAGTTAGGTAGAACTCTTGAAGACATTGGCATAGGAAAAGACTTTATGAACAAAACCTCAGTAGCCCAGGAACTAGCAGAAAGAATCAATAACTGGGATCTCATCTTATTAAAAAGCTTCTGCACTGCAAGAGAAACCACCAACAGAGCTAAGGAACAACCTACAATGTGGGAAAAAATTTTTAGCAGCTGTACCTGAGACAAAGGACTACTATCTAGAATATATAAAGAACTAAAAAAAATCAGACCCCCCCAAATTCAAAGATCCAATTCAAAAATGGGCATCTGAAATAAACAGACATTTCTCAGACAAAGAAGTAAAAGCAGCAAAGAAATATATGAAAAAGTGTTCAACATCACTGGTCATTTGAAAGGTACAGATGAAAACAACACTGAGATTCCACCTCACCCCAGAAAGAATGGCTGCTATCATGAAATCAACCAATAACAAATGCTGGCAGGGCTGTGGGGAGAAAGGGACCCTTCTCCATTGCTGGTGGGAGTGCAGGCTGGTGCAAGCACTGCGGAAATCAGTATGGAGATACCTCAAGGAACTAGGACTAGAGGTTCCTTTTGACCCAGCTAGTCCCCTGCTGGGTATCTTCCCAAAAGAATTAAAAGAATCATCACAGCGATATATGTGCACCCATGTTTATAGTGGCATGGTTCGTAATAGCTAAAGCTTGGAAACAGCCCAAGTGCCCATCAACTGGAAACTGGACAAAGAAGATGTGTTTTTTAAATAAAATGGAGTATTACTCAGCCATAAAGAATGAGAAACTAGAGCCATTTATAGCTAAATGGATGCATATCAATGTCATATTCTTTTTTTAAAAATATATATATTTATTAGTACATTTTAGGTATAAAATACATTTACATTTATCATTGGGTGTTTGTACCAGAACATGATGCATCTTAGTTTTTATTTTTTCTCCCATTACCTGTGCACCCTTCACCCCCTCCACCCTTCCCTATCTACACAGAGTTTGATTCCATTTTTTTCTCATAATTTTTTTCTTTCCCTTTCAAGGTCACATTCTTAAGTGAAATAAATAGGACACATATGTGTAAATACCAAATAGTTTCTCTAGTGTGAGAAACTGAATGTGTACATACGGGTTAAAATGATTAAAATTAATAATTGATAATTTGAAATAGGAAGAAAGGTCCAAAGGGGTAGGGGTGGTGAGAGGGGAAGGGGAAAGGAAAGAAGGGAAAGGTAAAATTATGAGAAAAGAAAAAGAAATGGAAATGAAGTCTATGTAAATAGTGAAGGGTGGAGGGGATGAAGGGTGCACAGGTAATGGGGAAAAAATAAGAACCAAGATACATCATGTACAGGTACAAGCACCCAATGATAAATGTAAATGTACTGTATACCTAAAATGTACCAATAAAAGAACTTAAGAATAAAAAAAATAATTAGAAGTTTTGAATCCAAATTCTTCAGTTACTGACTGGATGACCTTAGATGATTTATGTAATGTGTCTGAGACTCAGATTTTACATCTTTTCAGTGGAGCAATGATACTAGTGATTTACCTTCAAGATTGTTGAGTAGCTTTAATAATTTTACCCGCCATGTGAGATTTTAGCACAATAACTAAATATGTAGTGATTGTTAGCTTTTAAAATATCCTCTAAGATTTCCATAACTATAGTTGTGCTGTGATTTTGTACTGGGTAGGATGATCTTGACCATTGTGTTTCCAAAAAGGATAAGTAAACTGCCTTGATTTTCCTGGCTAGTTGAGATTCAGAATGCATGTACCTGGGCTGGGGATTTAGTTCAGTGGTTTCTCTGCCTGCCTTGGAAGCGCAAGGTCCTGAGTTCGATCCCCAGTACCCACCCCTCCTCCCCAAAATCAGAATGGATGTACCTAATGTGTGGTACAAAAAAGCTCCTTTATCTTCCTAGAGTTCTGGGCTTCCTTAAACATATCACCCCATACTTGTTCACAGTTGCATTCTGTTGTCTCTTTCCTGCCAACTCTAAAGATCCAAACAAACCAAACCTCCCATCTACTGCCCTTCTTAAAAAGAAAACTTACGGTAGTGTCTTCTGTCTTCTTTTCCAACTTGGTCATTTCATAACTTGGAAAACCTGGGTGTTATCTGAGAATTGGAAATGTTGTTCCATATTTTCTATTCTCAATCATACTACAACATTAAAAATCAAATGCTTTTTTTTTTTTTTTTAGCACAAATCACAGGAACACTCCTGTTTAGTGTAGTTTTGCCCTTGGTTTTATACCTCTAAGCCAGTTCATTATGCATGGACAGGCTACAATAAATCCACATTTCCCATTGCCTGTTTGATTGTTTTAAGTGAGTTATAAAAATTTGATTAATAGCTTCCTAGCATTATTATCAAAGGCCTTCAAAAGTTGTAAGAAATGTATTGCAATTTTGTTTTTGTCTACATAACTCCTTCATGAAGAGTAGATAATAAATTTGTCATAGTTATTTTTGAAATATTTTCTTTCCTTTAATAACTACTGCACAAATACTGAGGAATTCTACCACTGGTACACAAAAAAATTCTCACTCCTAAGTTTGTAGCTGTGAAGTATACTTGAGAAATTTTTATGAATGGAATTCTTATGTATCATCACATTTCAGTTCCTATGCAGGTACAGTTGCAGCTTCTCATTTTACCCTTGATTTTCTTTAAATTATTTAAATAATAGGCAAAAGACCTGAACAAACAATTTACAAAAGAGAAAATAAAAACATTTAAAGTTTTGTAATTAATATTCCAAATATGCAAACAAAACTCAATTTAGTTTTTATCCATTAAACTACAAAAGAAAAATTTTAAAAATCTATTCAATTTCAACAAAAATATAGTTTGAACTTTCCTCTATACAGGTGGTGTAAGGATACATTTGAATAGCATTTTGGAAAACAGTGCATATTATAGATCTATAAGGGGTACAGAAATTAATAATATATTATAAGGGCACAAATTATAACACATAGATACCTAAATCTTGTTACTGAGTTTATGTCATGTGAAACTTTCTGAAGCAATTGAGAACTTTATAGATGCTAACTAACTGTGTTGGCAAATTTTCCATTAACCAAAATATGCAAATTAGCACTAGTAACAAAATAGTCAGAAAGCATTTTCCCACAACATAACAATGGTGTAGGTAAAACATTAGTTTAGTAAAAGAATATGGATTTGAGACAAAATATACAAACTGAACAGCGAAACTGAATTTAAAGTTGAAGAATCCGTGATGTGTGCTTTAAGGAGACAAAACTAAACACTGAATTCCTCCTACAAGTGAGCATAATTGGCTTGTGTTGCAAAAACTTTGATTCTGAGTGTCCAGATTGATTAGTGGATTTCCAAAAGTGCACACCTGCGTAATGAGTGAGGAATTGTAAACAGAGAAGGTCAGGTGGGCATTTGACACCAACAGACCCTTCCAAGACTCTTAGGAGCCCATAAATATCTCTAACTTGAAGTTCAGGTTACTTCTAGAGACTTACTATGTTTTGTCATTTTGCCAAAAATGCCAGTTTTGCTTTCTTCCCACATTTGGCTTTGTCAGTGAGTCTTGCAAGGTTTTATCCCATTCTATCCCAGAGGAACACAGAATAAGAATAACTAAAATATCTGTAAGCTTGGAGGAGCTCCGTAACTCAGACATGGTCATTCTCTGCACTGGGTGGTGCTACTGAAGAACTGAATATTTTCTTTTGTTTTATTTTCTATTTAGATGTAGTTTTTGATATAGTTTTATACTGACTCAGCCAGAGTAAATTCATCTCTTTGAAGTTAGGGTTATCTTGAGCGCCTCCTCTCTACCATTTTTTTGGCTGTTCCTTTCTAATCCTGCTCCAGTCCCAGGCTCACATTTATCTTAAATATTTGCCGATGCAGTGGTAATACCCTGTGCATTGAGAAGATTGAAACCGGGTTTTAATTCCCGATGCTTTGTATTTACTGTGGCTGGTGGAGAAATGATTCAGCCACTCAGATTCATTTTCTTCATATATAAAATGATTACAGCCGGGTATTTAGCTCAGTGGTTCCACCACCTGCCTTGCAAGCTAAGGACCCGAGTTCGATCCCCGGTACCAAAAAAAAATAAAATAAAATAAAAATAAAATGAGTGGTTTAAAAAAAAAAAAGATTACATAAGTGGATTGGCAGGAATAAATGATTATCATGTGTGGAGGTATTTGGAAGCTATATAATTCAATATAAATGAAATGTTATCATCACTAGCTTCTTCATTAGGGACAAAATTTCATGCCTTTTGACAAATGTTACCATAAAATAAAATATATGCTAATCTTTGGTGTTCTGAGGTTGAAGATTTGGTTTTTAAATTCTCTCATTATTTTCTTGACTGAGTGCCCATAGGTGCCTAATTTTTACCTTTGTTAAAATTCAATAATCATTTGATGGAGTCCTCTGGTTTTTCATCTCTCATCAGCATTCTAAAATAAACTGCAGACTATTACTTCTTGGGTTTTTTCCCCTTGAGTTAGAAAGAAATGATCCTTTCCAAAGAAGGGAAAAGAAAAAAATATGAGAAAAAGAAAAAATGGAAACAAAGTGTTTTTAAATAGGGAGGGGTGGAGGGGTTGAAGGGAGGGCAGGGTAATGGGGAAAAAATAAGAATGAAGATACATCATGTATGTACAAGATCCCGATGATGAATGTAACTGTACTGTAAATCTAAAGTGTACCCATAAACTTAATAATAATAAAAAAAGAAATGATCCTTCCCCGCCCCCCTTTTCATCTGAGAAGAGCAGAGACACTATCCCTTCTATTTTTAAGTCAGAGCAATAACAGTAAGTATTAGCCTTTGCTGGTTGGTCTCTTCTCTCCCTTATCATCATTTAGAATTTATTAACAGTTTTAGATAAGATCCTGTGTCCCATTAATCTTTGTATGTCAAACAATAGGAGCAGTTTGGTCTGATTTATATTAGGTGTTCAAGAAACAAATGGTGTATAATTGTGTGCATCAGAAGCTCACCTGGAAGATTTTTACGGCAACTCCTGAGAGCTCCACACTCATGTGTTATCTTGTTCTCAGGGAATGCAGGGATGATAGGTGTGTTAATGCATATATTTGCATGACAATTATTTTACTTTAAAAAGCCAGATTCAAATACTACACACACACACACACACACACACACACACGCACAATTATATCACATGATTTGAATCATAATCTTAGGCTGGTTTGCCGGAGATTGGTTATTTTATTTGATAAATGGGAAAATTGAGGTTCTGAAAAGTTAAATAACTCTGGTCCAGTGCTTGCCAGACACACACTTAGTGGTAAATATGGGTGGACAATCTAGGGCTTGAGATTTGTATTTCTTTACTTTTTCTACAACACCTTTAACCTCTGGTAGGGCAAAGGCATATGGATAAAATCTGAAGCTGACAGAAGGAATGACGGAATCAGAACTCCAAAATATTTCAACAGGTTGGAATGCTGGCTAAGAAAACCCCAAAGATGAAATTTAATAGGGCAAAATATAAAGTTATAAGTTTAGATTATATAAAAAACATGAAATGCAGCTTTGAGGAGTGAGGAGAGAGGGAATATAGATTGTTCATGTGAAAAAAAATCTGTAGCTATGAGATAAGCATGCGATGGACTGAAATACATAATGCAAATTGGGTTTGTTTTATAGCACTGGTAGAAGTAAAATAAATTTCAGGAAATGAGAGCTCCCATGCTCTTCTCTGTGCTGGAAGTGTGCCATGTAAAATTTTATGCTTTGTTTTAGGATCACAGGTTAAACAAGACACTGATAATTGATGGCTCTTTTAAGGAGGGATATTGAGCTAACAGTTCTGCCCTAAAAAAAGATTATGCTGGACAATCTCCTCCCATTCCAGGAGCTGTAGAAAATGTACTGACCTTGGGAGATGTCTGTGAATTTCCAGGGACTTTATTTTCTTGGTAACTTCTGAATCTAAGATCCTGTTTCTTTAAATTCAAATTGTGGTAATTGCCTTTTATCCAAAATTTGATTTTTGGAAGTACCTTTAACTGATTTAGTAAAATCACATATATGCAGATGAACATAACTGCCTGGCATCCTTTGTGGGCCCTTTTATCCTGGCACATGCGTAGTGATAGAGATGTTATTTAGAGTGTGCTAGCAGAAAACAAAGGTCAGTAACACATACAGTACTCTTCTTTATCTTTGACTTTGATTTCTGTGATTTCATTTACCTCTGGACCACTAAAGTCTGAAAATATTAAATAGAAAGTTCCAGAAGTAGACAATCCATAAGTTTTAAACACATCATTCTGAATAATGTGATGAAATCTCACAAGTTTCACTTCATCCTGCTTGTGATATGAATCATCCTTACATCCCAGAGTATCCATGCTGTATATGCTACCCACTCAGTTACCTCAGATATCAGATCAACTGTTATAGTATCACAGTGCTGTGTTTAAGTATCCTTATTTTACTTAATAATGACCTCAAAATGCAAGAGTAATGATGTTGACAATTCAGATATGTCAAAAAGGAGGCACAAAGTGCTTCCTCTAAGTTAGAAGCTAAAAGTTCACAACTTAGTAAGGAAAGAAAAAACAATGTATTCTGGGGTTGCTAAAATCTATGGCAAGAATAAATCCTGGTGAAATTGTAAAGAAGTCAAAAAACCATACTAGTTTTGTTATTGCACTTCAGACTGCAAAAGTTAGGGCTACAGTACATGCTAAGTGTGTAGCTAAATGGAAAAGGCATCAAATTTGTGGATGGGAGATATGAACAAATTTGTGGGTGGGAGATATGAATCATGGTCTGATTGACACCAATGAGTTGCACCAGAAGTGTCCTGGCTATATGAGGACACTTTTTTTTTTGATATTTGAATTCATTTTATTGATACATTTTAGGTATACAATATAATGACATTTATCATTGGAAATTTGCACCTTTACATAATCTTTCTTGGTTCTTAATTTTTCCCCATTCCCCTGCCCTCCCTTCAACTCCTGCATCCCCCCTATTTACAAAGATTTTGTTTTTTCATTTTCTCATATTAATTCCATTCCCTTCTTTCCTTTCCCCAACTCCTCCCATTTCCCCTTCCCTGTTGGACCTTTTCTTCCTATTTTGAATTATCTATTATGCCTTTGATCCTTATTTACACTTTTAGTTTCTCACACCAGAGAAACTATTCAGTATTTACACTTTTGTCCTATTTATTTCACTGAAGATTATTGCCTCAATGTGGATCCATTTAACTATAAATATCTCTAATTTCTCATTCTTTATGGCTGAGTAGTATTCCATTTTATTAAAAAATCACACATTTTCTTTATTCAGTCTCCAGCTGATGGGCAACTGGGCTGTTTCCAAGTTTTAGCTATTACAAACTGTGCTGCTATAAACACGGGTCCACATATATCACTGTGGTATGATTCTTTTAATTCTTTGGGGAAGATACCCAGCAGGGGAATAGCTAGGTCAAATGGGACTCCCAGTCCTAGTTCTCTGAGTATCTCTATACTGTTTTCCACAGTGGTTGTACCAGTCCACACTCCCACCAGCAGTGGAGCAGGGTTCCTCTTTCTCCACAGCCCCGCCAGCATTTGTTATTGGTTAATTTCATGATAGCAGCCATTCTTTCTGGGGTGAGGTGGGATCTCTGTGTTGTTTTCATTTGCATCTCTTGAATGACCAGTGATGTTGAACATTTCTTCGTATGTTTATTTGCTATTTCTATGTCTTTGTCTGAGAAATGTCTGTTCATTTCAGATGCCCATTTTTGGACTAGGTCTTTAAATTTGGGAGGTCTGATTTTTTAAGTTCTTTATAGATTCGAGATAGTAGACCTTTGTCTGAGGAAGAGCAGGTGAAGATTTTTTCCCACATTGTGGGTTGTCTCTTCACACTGCTGGTGGTTTCTCTTTCTGTGCAGAAGCTTTTTAATAAGAAGAGATCCCACTTGTTGATTGTTTGTGCTAGTTCATGGGCAACTGAGGTTTTGTTCATAAAGTCTTTTCCTACACCAATGTCTTCAGGAGTTCTACCTAACCTCTCTTCCAGCCAGTTCAGCATTTCTGTTTTAATATTTAGTAAGGAATTCTCTGAAGTAAATGACACCAAACAATGTTCTGCAAGCAAGGAATAGTTACATATATTCAGGAATAAGTTTAATAAAAATAAAATACTGGAGAAGCTGTTAGTTATTATTGTCAATACTTATTAATTTACAAATTAAATGTTATCAAAGGTATGTGCATATAGGAAAAATAGTGTACCTAGGATCCTGTTTAGTCCATAGTTTTAGGCATCTAAGGATTCTTGGAATGTATCTCCTGTTAATATGGAGGAATTAATATGCAGTATCCTCCCTGGACTGTGTTCTGTATTTTCTGGACTGTTTCAGCTTCTTTTTCTAATTTCCACAGAACTTCACTCACATAAGGCTTTTTTGTACTAAGAAGTTTTACCAATAATTTAGAGAGACAAAGAACAATAAAAATTTTAAATTGAAAAGCAGATATCCTTATTTTCAAAGCTCATACCCTCACCCAACCCAGTTGGCCATCTTGCTTCTGGGAATCTTGAATGGCTTCTGATATGTTTTGAGCACCCTCATCTTGCTGGCTGCTCACACTCCCTCTCATTTTTGTTCTCCATTCACTTCCTCTCAGATATCCTGCAGGAATTCCATGTTTCTCAGATTACTCCATGCAACAGTTGCTTTTCTCTGTCCCTCAAGCTCAGTTCTAAGCCAATTTGTACATATACAAAAGCCATTTAGATGTTGGGTTAAACAAAAGGGTTACCCCAAGATTTCTTCCCTAACAGAATCCACTCTTCTAAGAGTGCAATTGTGCATTTTAGTAGCACTTTATTTCTCTGTTAAGCCAGGAAAATGAAGAGTTTGAAAATGGCAGCTTCTCAGAACATATTTTAAGTAATTTAAAATAATGAACTCATTTAAAATTGCTGGATAAGGAATCACTCCACCTCCCCTATCTTAATGATATATGAATAGAAATTCTTTCTCTCTCTCTGTTTTTAACTATGGAAAGTATACACAATGTAAACTTGATTGTGTTTTCATTATAAATGAATATGGGTGGTCATAATATATCTCTGAGAGAGGGAAAGAGTAGTATAATAGTCGTATGTATAGAGTGAATACAAACGTGAGAAAAAGATAAAAAAGGCTGAGACTAGAAAACAAAAAGTGTATATATATTATATGTATATATGCATATATGTAATATATATATTTAGCTGGAAGAAAGAAACAGAGAACCTTGAGTTCTATTAAAAGAGAGCAAGGAAATAGTCATTTGTAGCTGGCACCTCAGGCTTTAGAGAGAGACTGGGTATGGAATTTGAGTTTGGGAAAGCAGAGAAGGTGGAAAACATCTCTTGGAAGAAATGGCTTCATTTTGAACTCTGGGATTAATTCTGGAAGTCACGCTTTCCCTTCCTTCGCAGGCTGAGAGAGTGAGGCTAACTGTGCAAGAATTGAAGTAGCTGGATCCCAGATCAGTCTCGTATTAACTTATCAGGACACAGCTGGCCTCTCCCCAGCTGACAGCCAGTCCTTTGTAGACACATCCGTGTTTGTGCCCTAAGCCCACAGAATGTGAAGTAGCCCTTGCCTTGTGGTCCCTGGAGACTGACTGGAACAACATTGGGAAACAAGATCAGTGGGAGAGGCACAGTCCTTGTACCACAATGAGTCTCTTTTCTATGAGAGTGGTCTGGCTCATAAGATTCCCTGTGAAATTGGTGACCTTTCTCAGTGAACACCCGTGGAATTTTCTGAATAAACTAGGAAACAATAAGGAATGTGAAATTTTCTACAAATGCTGATAACAGAGATAAGTACAAAGTTTATTCTAAAACTGCCAATGCAATAGTTAATAGAGGAATAGCAGTTTTAGTTAGTGAAAAAGCACAGACTCTAGGGCTAACCTGCTGGGGCTCGGATCCTGGACAACTAACTGGGTCATATTGGGCAACTTATTTACTTTTATTGTTTCTTGGTTCTCTTACTTGTGAAATGTGAATGACAATGGTATAAGCTGAAGGGTGTGCACATGTGTGTAATGATTAGAGGAGTTAAAGATACAAACATAAAATGTGAGCAAACAGCAGTGACAGAGATGTGTTAGGTGTGACATATACCACACCATACCCCTCATCCCTGCAACTAAAACGTCAGTCTCACAGGCAAAGACTGGTATTTATGCTGCTCATTCCTGTACTCCTGAACAGTGTCTACACTCAGTAGATGCTTATTAAATATCTGTTGACTGGCGTGTATATTTTTCAAATTTTTTTTTTCACCAAGTGAGTTGTGTAATCAGAGTCCTGTCTCCCCTCCCTTCTCTCTCTCTCAGGGATCCAACCCAAGAGTGCCCTTATTATTTTTTATTTTGAGGCAGGTTCTCACTAAATTGCCTAGGCAGGATTAAAATTTTCAATCTTCCTGCTTCAGCCTCCCTCAGTGTTGGGGTTACAGGCATGTGGCACCATGCTCTGCTCTGTATTTCTTTAAGGACTATATCTACTATAAATGAGGGACAGTAAAATAAATACAAATCCAGTTCTAAATTGAGTTTATAATAGCATATGTATCACAACTAATAAAACAATGAAGAAAGGATGTATTTATAGGAGTCTGGATTTTGTTGGAAATGCTGTCATCTAAACAATTCACATATGAGAGTAAAGAAAAAAATAAAAATCTAAGTAATAGAAACAGATGAAGAAGGAATGCCCTTGGCTCTTTGAATATTTATTCCTATTTTGAACCCTGATGAAATAACAAATGAACTGCTCAGTTCTATGAGTCCCAAGTAACAGTAAGTCAGAGTATTTGTATAAACACTGCAGCGTGTTAGCACCACATTTTCCATTGTTTTCTTTTAAATATGAATTTCACTGAAAGGATCTGTACTCATTAGCAGGGAGACTGCTGCAATCCTCTTTGCCCATAAGGAATTCTGAGACAAACTACCATCTCCACGATATGTGGACAGATGAGAGCACCTCTCTTAGTGGTGCCTCAGACACAAGGGAGGTGAAGGCTGCCCTGGAATGAGAAGAAATGCTGAATGAAAACCTCAGATCCTTGCAGCCAATATAGTAGTGTGATGCAAAACCAGCCCTTGTCATTCCAGCAGCAAGTGATTTTGTCTTCCCATCTGTTAGAAGCTCTTCCCATTCAGGGCGGGGCTCAGAGGGCCTTTGGTTCAATGTAGGAGATGGAGCAGAATTTGTTTCTCATCTTCCGATGCTAATGACTCACTAAAAGTAAAATAAGAAGCCCAAAAGAAAAGGAAGAATGTGAACAGTAACACACAAACATGCCTTCTGCTCTTTTATAAAAACTGCACAAACTGGCAAATTGAGACTCATTTAAAATGGTTTTTGTCTCTCCAGCCAAGATGCAGGCTCCTGACCAACTGGAATAGAATTGTCACATTTCCACAGGGCCTTTCACTCCTAAAGCCTGGCTTAGGATGAAAACCTAATGAGGACAGTCCCCAGGGACATGAAGAGGATGAGATGCTTTTTGCAGTTTTATGTTTCAGAAGTGGAGAAGGAAGCCCAGAAAAAGGCAAAACAACTGCACCAGACACAAATCAAACTCAATCAGCCATTCACACAACAGGAAAGTTTTTCTGATCTTTTAAGCTTGCCTATAATTTATCTTTGGAGCCTCTGCCTGTGAAAGTGAAAAGTTGAGAAGGAATCTGATAGTAGCAGTGTGTGACTGTCAAGAACTGTGGAAAGCCTTTGTGGATGCTGGATAAAGCATCTGTTAAGGAGAAAATTGTAAGTGTTCGTGTCCCTGCATGAAGACTGCCATGGCCTGGTCATAATAGTGTCACCACTAATGTTCTTTCCTAGCTACAGGCTACTTTAAGGCTGTTGGACTCCAGTGTGGTTTGTTTTCTTCATAAAAAGTATAACAAATCTGAGTACATGCAGCTGTATATACTCAGTTAGTTTGATTCTCAGTTTGTTAGACTCCACAGAAATGACAAAGGTAATTCTAAGTCATTTGATGATGAGGTTGGCTGCTTCGCTTCATGTGAATTACCTGTATTAAGAAATTGGGAGACTGGAGTGCAGCTCTCTGGTAATGTATGCTTAGCATGCGTGAGACCCTAGGTTCAATCCACAGTTAGAAAAGCAAAGAAAAGCAAAGAAAAAAAAGAAAAGAAAAGAAAAAAGGAAGGAAGGGGAAGACCGATTGTGAGGCATCTGCAGAAACCAGGTCTTCCAAGGGATCTTAAAGTGGAATGATGGAACAACATGACTAGGAGGGTTGCGAACTTAGATTTGAACTCAGATTGTATAATTTTCCAGAAGACAACAGAAGAAAAGTTACTTAATTTTTCTGAGTCTCAGTTTTCCTCTTCTGTAAAATGGAATAACACTGATATTGTGAGATTAAATGAAATGATGTGTTTTATTAAAATTAATCTCTTTTGTACTTAGAATATTAAATTTCAAATTATAATTTTACAATCCAAATTTTTTGCACCTGAATCTGTGAAATCCCTGTTTTTCACAGTCCATAATAACAAGTTTTTTGCCAAGGGGAAGGCTAAGTTCTGACCAGCATGAGCATGAAATCACAGCATCTAAAACCTTGGGAAAATGTTGTAAATATAGAAAAGAAAACTTAGAGTTAGGAAGATTTTTTTTCTCAAAGACCTGAAATCACTCCAAAAGTATTCCCAGTAGATTTATAATGTAATTTAAAAAATCAGGCTTTATTTTATGTCCAACTTTGTATGTTTGCCGCTGTCCTGGAGAAAGCACAAGCTCCAATAAGACAAGTACAGGTAGAACTGAAACATAAGATCATTTAAATAATAGTGTCTAGGGCTAAAATTAATATAATTTCATAATTTTATTTAGATTTGAAGTAAATTTGGCTTAAACGTGAATATTATTACTTTAGAACTTATGTACAGCAATTTCTTATTCTGTTAAAACTTTAAATTTTTTTTCATATGCACATCCTTTTGAAGGGAAAGGTTTTAACACATTTTACTAGGGTTTAGATTTTTATAAAATGAACTAGATTGTTAGACTAGTTGACTAAATCTATATTTCCAGTCATGAGCTATATTTAATAATTATGCTCATTATCAGTAACCACTCCTACTTTTCTTTGACTCACTTTTTCCTTATCCTACTTAATACCCTACTTGCTTAAGTAAATACTTCAGTATTTACCTATGGTGCTTATATATTAGAACAATTCAAATAAAAACACAGCTTGTTTTGGTATTCTCACTCTTGTGTGTTAAAACAGGGAAAGGATCCAAGAACATAAACTGTCTCACAGAAGGTTTTTTGAATGGTTATTCTCACTTGAAAGGTGAGAGATCTACAATAACAGATCAAACATGAATGTGGCAATAGGTATACATTATGTTTAACTGGTCTTAAAGAAAATGAGTCTTTCCTTCCCATGAACCTTCACTCATTTTGGTTCTTGGAAATATTTATTTAAAAATTCTCACTCATATTCCTCTGCCTTTGTAGTCTGATTTTAAGCCAGGACTTGAAGCAGATGCTGTAGCTCTTGCAAAAACCTTGTTCCCACATGATTACCAGCCAAATCTTGCAGACTCAAGATGTTTGGAGAATGTGGATAATCATCACAATTTCTGGAAGACTATCTGAGATAAACGTAAGTGCCAAACCTTGAGGGTCTCATTATTAGTCTAAGTATGATTCAATATGAGGTATTTCTGTTCTTGGCTGGTTGATATAAGATAATTATAAGGTTCCTTAATTGAAATTTAATTGGAGATACAAAGTAATACATGTCAGGTTGTAAAGTATCATAGCTAAACAATTTGCTCCAGTACACCAGATGAGAAGAAACAAATTAAAACATTCTTAGAACTACTAAGTGACACTCATGTAGAATAATTGCTTCAATCACTGAGAAAATACTATTATTTATGGATTGAGTAAAACATATGTTTGTTGTTACACTTAGCACTTTAAAGGGCAATAGGTGAGGACTGTTGTTTTAGGCCTAAAATACTCCCTCAGTCAGTCTCACATGTGCCACCTACACAACATAAAATTATAAAGACATATCCTTTGAGAAATGTCTGTAGTAAAGATAACTTGTAAGTGCTAAAGTCTAGAAAACTTTTCAATGCTAAAAATATCTTAAAAGGTAATACAGTGAGAGAATTATGGAGGAGAGGGATAAAGGGTGGCTCAGTACCTTAGATCAGGGGTCATCAACAGGCAAAGCAAGCAAAGCTTCATCTGTATTTATAGCCCTTCCCCATTATTTGCACTACTGCCTGAGCTCTGTTTCCTGTTAGATTAGAAGCCACACAGGTGCTCATAAGGTTTTGAACCCTATGGTAAGCTATGCATATCAAGGATCTAGGTTGCATAATCCTTATAAGAATTTAGTGTCTGAGGATCTGAGGTGGAGCTGAGGTTGTGATACTAGCATTCAGGAGTGGCTGCAAATACACATTAACATTAGCAAAGACTCCTATATTATAATGTTGCAAAAATAGAAATAGAATGCAGAATAAATGTAATGCACTTGAATCATTCGTCTTCTTCTTTCTTGTCTGTGGAAAAATTGTTTTTTATGAAATTGATCCCTGGTGCCAAAAATATTGGGACCTGTACTTTAGGTGTCAAGACAGCTTTAGCCTCAATGGAGGAACAAACCTGCTGCCAAATTTATTTTGTTTTATGATAAAAATCCTTCCAGAGCATGCTGTTTTCTTTTACTTTGTTTTGATGAAAGGTCAAAGGGAATCCATTTTGGTAAGGACAGGCAGAAAGAGAGCATCAGAAGTCAAGGGTGTTTGGGCAGGGCTCTGAGTAACATCATAGATGTGGGAGTAATGAGGTTTAAAATGAACACCCAAAGAAAGAAGAGCACGCAAATAAGCTTCTAACCTTATGATTCAAGACAGCTGTTTTAACTCTCCTTTGCATTAAGACAATAAAGGAGTGGAAATTCAATTTATTAGGTGAAGTCTCTAACTGGTATCTAGGTACCTAGAATTCCTTACATCTTGGTGTAAATTATACACCATGTTGCTTATGCGATTATGTATTTTGATGATATAAAATTTTATTTTTATGTAGAAAGATGTGAGCTTGGGTTCTGTGCTAAATATGTGTTTTTGCTCAGTTACCTCCTGTAAGATTAATCTTTGGAAATTTGCTTACAGGAGGATGACTCATGTAAGTAAAGTGCTGTTTCCCCTGCAGTAGTTGCTGTTCACATGTCTAGTATCTTTCATTTTAAGAATAATGGTAAATAGTTTTAAAGGCTTATTGTCTGTGGAAATCTGTATGGAGATACCTCAAAGAACTAGGACTAGAGGTTCCATTTGACCCAGTTACTCCCCTGATGGGTATCTTCCCCAAAGAATTAAAAGAATCATACCACAGTGATATATGTGCACCCATGTTCATAGCGGCACAGTTTGTAATAGCTAAAGCTTGGAAGCAGCCCAAGCGCCCATCAACTGGAGACTGGATAAAGAAGATGTGGGTTTTTTTTAATAAAATGGAATACTACTCAGCCATAAAAAATGAGAAACTAGAGACATTTATAGCTAAATGAATGCACATTGATGTGATACTCTTCAGTGAAATAAATAGGACACACGTGTAAATACTGAGTGGTTTCTCTAGTGTGAGAAACTGAAAGTGTAAATAAGGATTAAAAGGTATAATAAATAATGTGAATTAGGAAGAAAAGGTGCAAAGGGGAAGGGGAAGTAAGAGGGGTTGGGCAAAGGAAAGAAGGGAATGGAATTAACATGAGAAAATGAAAAAATGGAAACAAAGTCTTTGAAATAGGGAGGGATGGAGAGGTTGAAGGGGGGAATGTGGGAAAAAATAAGAATCAAGAGAGATTATGTAAAGGTGAAAATTTCCAATGATGAATGGCATTATATTGTATACCTAAAATGTACCAATAAAATTAATTTTAAAAATTGCATCTATTAAGCAATGTGTTTGTTAAACTGGTCTTATTGAACAGTCTAACAAATAGAAGAAGAAACAATTCATTACACAATTCCACAATTATAGAAATTCATATATATAATCAATAAATGTCATTACTATAAGAAATCTCTGATAATACACTAACATTTTTATCTTCCAGCCTTTTTATTGATGTCTTGAATTAGGGGTATGTGACAGAAAAGGGAATATTTTGAAAATATGATTATAGTTTGGACATGAATTTCTTCCACAGGGAAAATTCTCTATTGGAAATATCCAGGTCAAATGATGCCAAGACTTCAAGGAGGGAACATTCCCCTGTCTACTCGAGGGAAATGAATTTGGAGTTTCTATTGCGAATCAGGAGGCAAGAGGGAGTAGAGAAGTGAAGGATGCTGGAGAGCGGTGAAAGTAATATGGGAAAAGGCTAAGAGTAGGCAAATCTGGTGGAATTCCTCAATGCCATGGTGGTCACCTTAACTAAGGTGAATGAAATGTCTCAAAATGTCACATTGCTCCCTACGCTATCTTCCCTCAGAGCCCACTTATATACTGTGGCCATTCTTGTGATGCAAATCCCTCATCTGTCTTCTTTCACACTATCTTCTGTGAAGTTTATTTGGTTCATAAATGTGAATTAAAAAATTTTAATGGGAACTCATGGAGATGTCAGATTCTCACCTCTAAATTCACTCAGTGCAGTGTAGAAGCAGCATGTGCAGAAATAGGAGCCCACTAGAGGTGGAGGAATATGGAAGAAACGTTTATTTTGAAAGCAAAAATGCCAACACTCAATAATTTTCTATGTGGTTACTTGATTTCAAGTTGCATGAACGTTGATTTTGTGATTGTCTTTTACTGTTTGCAAAGACCTTGCACTAGAAGAACTGTGGATCTTCTTGAAAATGAAATACCTCAAAAATTTTTCATTTTAAATGATTATTCTTAGATTTTAATAAACAGAAAAATGTTAAAAATGATGATGTATCAGCTTGATTTTCTGGAGGGGTAAAACTAGCTTTTGCTTTCCATCTTCTTGAGGTAACAAGGTCCAGCAGGAGTCTGGGGAGGCCCTTCAACAATGTGTACTTAGTGGATATACCACTGTCCTCCTTACTCTGTCTCCCTGTGCTGTAGAGTACATGACTGAAAAAGGGAGCCAAGTTTTGAAGAGCAGAACATGAGTTAATGGTATACCTGATTTTATGCTAGGTAATTCCACTTTTCCATTAACCTGGATTCTTCTTCTTACCTCCTTTATGACTCCTAATTCAAAGTATATCCTATTGTACCACAGTCCTCACTCCCATCTCACAGTAACCTCTATTTACTGTTCTCTTAGAGTTTATTGAGTCCAGGATAATAGGAGGAAAAATGTCTGACAGCACCTCTGTGGTGGCTAGTCTTTAGAGATACGAGTAAGTGGAAGATCATTGTAAATTGCTATAAGTCACTTAGTTTTGGGTGATTTGCTATACACCATTAAATAACCAAGATACTGCATTAAATATAAAAATTGCTAAGGGTTACAAATTAACCAAATAGTCAAATTTTTGTGTTAGTCATTCCAGATACACCATGGGTCTCAGACGTATCTGACCATGGGTTTGTCCTTTGAACAGAGCCTTTTTGCTTTTCAGTTTCCTCCTGCATAAAATGGTGAGTCAGTAATAACAAAGTTGTCTCCACAGAGGTCTTGAGAGAACTAGAAGATGAAAAGTGTATAATGTTCTTTGTAAGAATGCTGGGCACATGAGGTATTCATTTCGGTGTTATTATATTTTTCATTGACAAGCAATGCAGGAATAGCATAAGGTAAGGACATTTCATGGATAACATCAAATTTCTTTTTGGACCCTAACCATCAATATGATTCTTTACCAATATAAAAGTGGAATAGAAGTTTAGTTACCAGGTTTAAAAGCAAACAGAAGTAAAGAGGAATATAGTTTTCAAGTTGGGGAACTTGTTGATGAGTAGTTTTTCTTGACTATTTTAGGGGAAAGCATTTCAGAAATTGATTATGCCCCCATATCTGGATTGTAAAAATCACAGATAATCTCCTAGGATAGGCAATATGAAAGAAGTGCCAGTTGTGGTCACAGCTAGAAATAGAGGGCACTAAAATTCATAACACATGGTAGTTTCTTGAAAAGACTAATTCTAAAGATGTCAGGGTGCAAAAGAACCTCAAAGGATAAGGGACTACCTTGGGGCTTAAAGGAGGGTTGTCACTACACCGAACCTTTAGGAGATCAAGGACGAGTGCAGGTGCTGAACAAAGAGCATCATGTTGAGCAAAGACTTTCATTTGGTTGGAAGGACCAAGTCAAATCCATTGGCAGATGGGAGACTTTTTCCTCCAATCTTTTCATGTTCTGCAGGAGTCTACTGCAGTCCAGACAGGTGAGCCTTTGGGGATAAGAGAGTGGGGCAAGTAGAGTAGAAGGAGGCTCTGAAGGGGTCTGTGGAAGATAAGGAGTCAGAGGATCGAGGGGCAAAAGGAGCAAGAGAAGACATCTTTAAATACAATAATGTGCTGCTCAACAACATTTCAGTTGCTGAGAAACTGCACATATGATGGTGGCCATAAGATTATAATGGCACTAAAAACTCCTTTGGCCCAGTGTTACTATCACCATCATAATGTTTCCCAGTGCTTTACTCATGCACTTGTAGTGATGTTTATGTAAATAAACTTATTGCTCTGCCACTTCTCCAAAAGTATAGCACATACAACTAGGTACTGTACATAAAACTTGATCATGATGAACGACTATGTTACTGGTTTGTGTATTTACTTTGTTGTGGTCTTAATGAATGTTTTAGAGTGTCTTCCTGCTTATAAAAGCAGTTTGCTATAAGACAACATGCCTTGTTACATTGGCAGCAGCCACAGACATCTGTTTACCATGTCTCTTGATTGCATCAAAAGGCCACATGGAATGACTGACTTCTACTATGTTTCTGAAGTACATCATAGGATGTTTGCATAACAACAAAATCAATTAATAACTCATTTCTTAGTATGTATACCATCATTAAGAGATGCTTAGCTGTACTTGAATTTTAATTTATCTCAACACAATATTGTGGTGGCAGCTTGAACCAAAGAAATACCCTTCTTCTCTATTAAGAATGGTTTTGAAAGCATGTGGGAAGATACTACAAAAAGAGGTATTGTACTCATTTCTTCCTAAATCTATACTAAAAGTCATAAGGAAGCAATTCCATTACCCACTACTCTAAACACATTAGCATCACTCATGACTCATGTCATGTTTGTCATTGTGACCAAACAGCAATTTTTTCATGAGCAGCTGAGACAAATGACTGGCAGAGTAGGGGCTCTTGTCTATTAATTCCTTTGCACTGGAGGTTTAATCTGAAAACACTGGGGTATGGATATCACGAAGGTCTAGCCCTCGACTATCTCTCGCTCTGCCTTTTTTCATGTCTTCTTGGGATGATTTCATATGCTGTTTCGACTCCATTATCTTGTCTCTTTTATTACAGTAGTTGCTTGGAGCCTATAAGCTTCTCTCTGGTTAACTCCTGACTCCCTACCACTCTGATAATCTAAGATCTGTTAACTCTTTCTGGCTGATTAAATATTCCCATGGAGCAAAGACCCGAGAAAATGCTATAGGTACCAAGAGCCTCGGGTGACTTCTAATAATCGCTACCTCACCATCCCATGGTCATTTAACATGGGTTATTAGTACAGGTATAGCATTATGTTTGAAGGCTTAAAGGAAAGCTAAATCATGTTTGTATAAACCCACCTGGGGCAAGCAGGCCTCAGGGAAGGAAGAGAGGCAAGAAGACAAGATGGTATTACATTTGAAGGTGAAATAGGACTGATTTGCCAACGTAAATAAAAGGGAGAGAGAAGATGAACCCAACTTATCTTTCAGTTTGGATCACAATTTACTTTAATTCCATAGATGTGAGAAAATTTAACATTTCAACCAGAACAATGTATAATAAAAGACAGGTTTTGGCTTGGTTTGGTCTTTTTCTGATTTGTCAAAATCTGAATGCCAGGAAAGCATCAAAAGAAGAGAAGAAACACATGTGTGACAGTGGAGAACTTGAGGATGACTCCATATAGAGCCACGAACTTGCTAAGGCTACAGAGTACATTCTGAACTGCAGGTAGCACTATGTGAGCATTATCTCCCAAGAAAAACAAGGTCTATGGATACTCGAGGTGTGTGGGGAGCTGAACGTTGTGCTGGAAGGCAGAGGGCTGCTCTCAGGCCTTGTTAGGAGACACACCTCCAACTTCCATAGATCGAAAGCCATTTGACAGAGTACACTGGATGAATAAATGTTCAGATTTTAAAATTTGTAGATGAAAGAGAGTAGGTAGTGTGAAATTTTTAATTGGCAGCATAAGTATTGCAGGTATATACTTTACATGGGTTATAAAGTTGCTTTGATTTGGAGAAGGAGAGACACACTTTGTTAAAGGATTTGTCATTTTCCTTGCAATGGCCTGCTAGGTTTGGAAAGAAAAATTAACATCAAACACAGTAGCTCTCCTACTACAGAGATGGCACTGATTGTTTTCCTGTGGAATATCTGTTGTTTAAATTGTTTTTTCTGTAATTAGTAGGAGTGATGGCTTCTGTAGTTTGAGGCAGCACATGAGCATGTTCCATCAACAAATAGAGAAATGAATTAATCGCCTAAAAACATATGCTGCAATCTTCCCCAAATAAAAACTTCCTCCAAATATTAAGAAATGAATTGGTTAAGATATTTACGGAGCTCTCTGTATACAATCAAGTAACACTTATTTCCAGGAAATGAAATTGTCTCAAAAGGGACAAGATGGTGTATTCTTAGAAAATTCCCTTGCTTGTACACATACACTTGACCCCTGCATTCCCCCAAAAGGCTCCCTTTGAACTTTGCACTGATGGCGAATATGTTTTGACAAGCTCAGTGACTTTTAATACAATGACTCCACTTGTCAATGCATTGTCCAAAACTTAATGTGATTTCTTTAATCTTAATGCTTCCCACTTAATAGCTGCCTGTTCAAAATTGAAATTATTTGTTCTTTAAAAACTACCTTATTGTGCCAGGTTTTACAATGCTCTCAGAAATCAATTGAGCTGAAGCACTGTTGTTGTTGTTGTAGTCCTTTCCCTCTTTCACCCAGGAAGAGACGATTTCATGTAAACAAGATTGGGGCCAACACATGCCAATGCATTCTTAATTAAAATGCTGGCTACTAAACATAAAAGTTAAATAGTACTGTACTGAATTAAAGATCATATTTGTTATGTTCTGCTTGGCATTACTGCTCTGTTTATGAGAAAGAACAGAGACCTGACTAAGTGGCTCTGAGACTGGAGGTTACACAGCCACGCCTTCATCGGCTGCCTGGATGGAAATTCCTCTAGGAGAGGTGCCGACTCTCCCTCAGGTCAACACTTCATATGGGCTGGGAATGTACAGTGGAGTTTTTCTTGAGGACCACTAAATAATTGACCAAGGCTGCTCTTTCCCCAAGTTTTCTTAGCATTGTCTGGAGCAATGGAAGGACACCATTCATAAGCATTAGCTTTTAGAGAAATAATCAACAATTACCATGTTAGATGTTTCTAATGTAAGCTAGGGCTCACCCAAACTCTTCTGGGGCACCAATCAGTACGAAGGACTGTGAGACCTACTCTACTTTATTTGGCATTATCATGTAGTAGTAAAAAAGTACAGATTCTGGGCCTAGCTTGCCTTGGTGTGAATTCTAGTTCCACCAGTAACTGGACAATTAAGCGATTTTCCTAAACTAGTCCTGTCTTTGTTCCTTTTTTGAAAAAATGGAGATAAAAAATATGTAGTTTATTCTCTCTCTCTCTCTTTTTTTTTTTTTTTGGCTCTGGGGACAGAACTTAGGACCTTGCAGTTCCCAGGGAGGCACAGCACCACTGAGCTACATCCCTGGCCTGCAGTTTATTAACTCTTACCTGTCAATCACTGTAGAATACCATTATTTTATGAACCATTATAACGAAATAAACAGCATGTGTTAGTCAACTTTTCATCCTTGTGACAAAAGTACTGAGAGAAATTGACTGAAAGGGGGCAGAGATTTATGCGACTCACAGTTTCAGAGATTTTAGTGCTAGGCTGCTTGGCCCTTTGCCTCTGGACCTGTTGCAAGGTTTTGCATCATAGCGGGGAGTGAGCAGCAGAGAAGACTGCTTACCTCCTGGCAACTGAGGCAAGGTGTATGGGGGGCGAGGATCCTCATCTGTCGGGGATGTACCTCAATGACCTGGCTCTCTCCCATTCAGCTCAACTGCTTAAAGAGTCGGGTCCACCACTTTCCAAGAGCACCACAGGTTTTGACTGAGTTTTTAACACACGAGCCTTTGGGGGCCACTTAAGATCCAAACTATAGCAAGGATCAACCAGGGAGACAATTAAGGTGACAAAATAAACAGTTGTCACTAAATGTGTGTGCATACAAGGTATGACAACCGTATCGTGACTTCATCTGACAGGGGTAATAACGTGTTCTCTTCTGTAAGTTGTGTCCTGGTTACAGATATGTCAAGTTGAGCGAAAAATATGTCCTAGTATCCAAGAAATATGACAGTGTGCACCATATAGGACAAAAGGAATTTATTCATGGAAAGCCCTTCAAAGAGTGTTTAGCAAATACTAAGTACTGAGCAACAATAGTAAGCTATTATTTTTATTCAATAGTATTATTGGGAGAATGACAAGAACTGTCATGAAGGTTTAACTCTGGCAGTTCTATATGAAAAAATAAGGAGAAATTATTTTAACTTTGAATTGTAGAATGACAACCACAGACTTGAGAAGAGTAAAAATGACCTTTGAGTTTTCACTTTCTACAATGTTGAGGTATATGTAATTCTACACAGCGACTGCAAAGATTTACACATGCCGAAATGTTTCCATTAAGTTCCTGCTGTTAACTTTCAAATTCTCCCCATAGATGATGACAAAGCCCCTAGACAGGAGGGGGTAGTCCTAGCTATGACCTTACCTCTTATTTGTGGATAATGCCTCCTCACTATTCTCCTTCTAGAAAGCAGACTGTTCCAAACTGGTCCCTTCATAATTCAATTTATATATAATGACGTGGGCAATTCTTAATCCCCAGCCATGGGGTTTAAAGTTCAAAACTGAATCAGAAGTATTTTCTGCTTCTTCTCCTTAGATTTTTATCAATTATACATCTAGTGCTTTCTCTATGCACGAACTTTTCTTGCTAAGGCAATTGGTCTGAAGTACCTTCTAAGACGGCAAAAGTGATTTTGAAGATCTTTCTCTGTGTTACAGTTTGGATATAAAATGTCTTTCCTAAAGCTTACATGAAATGTAATTGGATCGTGAGGACTCTAACTTTATCAGGGGGTTCATCCATTGATGGATTTATAATTTGATGGCATCATTGGGAGATAATAAAAATGTAGGAAGTGGGGCCTTATTCAATGGAGAAGACCATAGGAGCATGACCATGGGCTGTATCTTGTCTCTGGCCCCTCCCTCTTTGGCCACCTCTCCCTCCTTTCCTCTCTCTCCTTCCTTCTTTCTTTTCTTCCTCCCTTCCTTCTTTCCTTTCTTCTTTCTCTCCTTATCCTCCTCTTAGGAAGAGTCTCCTCCATCACTGGGAAATATTTTTTCCAGACCTGTTTTTATTTCCATTTGAAGAGTCACCTTAGGTAAAAGCCCTTATTTTGCAGGATATTTTAATTTATGTTTTCTTGCCAATTCCACGTGGACCATAAAATCAGTGATTGGAAGCTTGTTTCTGTGACTTAATTTACCTCATATTGATATATGGAACAAGACTTCCCTGTTGAAATTCATAACCAAGAGAACAAAGATTCCAGTTGAATTTAGTCATTTTTCTGCCAGGGAAGGCTTTTGATTGGGTTTCCCTATCAGTGCTCAGGTGGCTAACAGTTTACTCCTAGCAGATATTAAATATGAGACGATTTCTTGGCTCAAAGAAATGAAAATTAAATAGGAAAGGATCATTTCTACTGTTACACATCATTTAAACACCCTAACTTGTGGGCCATTTTCACATCTTGCTTAGCATAGTAAGCTATATCAAGTTTCAGATTTGTAATTATATTTGCTACAGTTATATTTATAAAGTAACTCCTAATCATCAAAAGAATGCAATGTGTAAGTGGAGTTCTTGAATTGCTGTAATTATACCTAAACAGCTTCAGTGACCTGTGATGAGGTTTTTGCCCCAAGCAAATGAAGAAACATGTCAAGTACCTAAATTGGCTCTCCAGAAAAGATTCAAGATGTTGAGTAGTTTTGACCGTGAAGGTATCTGAAACTGTACAGTCAAATTCTTTCACAAAGAATTATTTCCTAAGACTTTGCATAGTAAGATAAACTTTGAAAAAGCACATTATTTTCCTTTTAAGATCTTTGCAGTATGGTAGAATACTTAGTAGGAAGAAAACACAAAATAAAAGCCAATTTATTTAGTTGGGAAAAGCCTGCATTTGTTACTCAAATTAGTTTTAGAGCTTTCTTCCTGCTAAAATGATTGGAACACAAAAATCAGGAGAGGCAAAAGTGTTGGGAAACCACTTTCAATTGACTTTAGCAAATATTTAACAAGTCCCCTTGAAGCAAACTGAGGGAAATTGCTAAATAATTTAAAGAGCAAGAGGAAAACAATAGTCAAAGAGGTTTGATTTTTGGAAAGCTTTCCAAATTGACAGTAATCCATAATTCAGCTAACCTTCACAGCTTTGAGGTTTAAAAAGAGAGGATGGGGAGATGAATTAGTTGTATGAGGGAGAGGTAGAGATGGAAAGAAATCACTTTTGTTTGGCTTTGATCCGATCCCCTACGGCGATGAAGGAATATGTGTGGTGAAAGATTCTAGAAAATTGTAATGTATGGAGATAGGGGGGATATCCCACAACTCCCAGGCAGTCTTCATAATATTTCTGACCTGAGATACAAATCCGAAACTCCTTGTACAAATGGAGTCAGAAACACCTTTTAACTTCCATTATATATCTTTTTAATGATTTGTTTAGCTTATAATTTTGAAGTGTTCCCTTTCCATTAGCTCTATACATATTGTGAATACTTAGCAGAATGAAAGAAAATTGCAGTATGAAGAGTTTTAGAAAGGAAAAAGATTCAAAGACTTTTGTGAAGGTAGAGTGTAGGAAGTTTATAGCAAAACAATGACAATAAATAAATAAAGGAAGCACCTGAAAAAGCACTTCTAAATAATACATTCATATTTATTAAGATATTTCTCTATGCCTGATGGTTTTAAATTTTTTCCCATTTTAATTGACCTAACACTCATAATTACTCTCAAGGTAGATACTTTTGTTATTTCTATTTTACTGGAAAGCCCACTAAGGCCCAGGTGATCTAACACATGACAGAGACAAGATTCATACTCTTGTTCAAAGAATTCATACTGTCAACTACTAGGTGCTCCTGATGCTTGTTCCACAAGCAAACTGTTAATTTTAAAGGGATTACCTGTGAGTATCCTGTTTGCTTATGGCTTTTCTTGTTAAATACAGAAATGTGTTCATTGAGATATAAACTGATGCTAAGGTCTAATTGCTACTGCAACTTATGGCTAGATACCAAGAATGGTTCTAATCAATTAAAATTTCCAACTTCAGTAATTCTTCATATTTCCCTGAATGTCGAGATTGCTTCTTGGTTCACAGAAATATCAGAAACTTGAGCAAATGATCTCAGCAGCATAGTGTCATTGGTTGGCCAGGCAGAGGTGGTAAGGCATCTTCTGCCACTCTGTGGTTGTACAAATAATTAAATGATGATTGCAAAAAAACGGGGGCAGTTCGACTGGGCTCAGTGATCCCAAATTACTCCATTTCACTAAGGTATATAGGAAAAGATTTAATAGCCTTATTACCAATGGCCTTGCCTTTAAACTACCATAGAGGTACAGCCAAGTTCTAAAGTGAAAATTGCAAGGGGACAGGTATAGTGAGGTTGAGTAAGAGTGGAAAGGCTAGAAAAGAGGGCAAAACATCAAGATGGACCATACCCTTTAATTTCCTAACTACAAAAATGGCCTTCAGATGAGTCAGAGATAAGGTTGCATTTTTTTCTTTGGTGAAAGGTGTCAATATGTTGTTTAATGATTTTGGTTTCTAGTTCAACAGAAATTTGAAGTTCTAGGGAATATTTATTGGCCCCTGTGAAATAGTAAGGACTCAATTTTTAAAAAACTTTGTACAGAGAAAGAAAAGATTTCATCTAGCACGCTCAATGCCCTGGTTTTGACCCTCAGCACCATCAAAAAAGTTAAAAATCTTAAAAGAAAAAATTTAAAATAAGCTTAAAAAACCCAAAGGACTGGTAAAACAATAAACTATAAAATTAGATTTTGTTTTCTTATGGATTCTGCCTTATTTTCCTTGCTCCTAGACTTCAAAACTTACTATAATAGAGACAGCTTGGTTTGTAAAATTGTGATGAGAGACTCTTGTTCATCTTAAGACCCTCTTTGGCTATGTGTGTGTCTAAGTGTAGACTTACAAATGAGAAACTCATAGACAGACTTTTATATTGTCTACAACCAATAAATTAAATTATACCATAAAAGATCTTTGGCATGAGACTGAATACATACACTATTCTACTGAAGCACCACAAAATCAAAACAAAAAACAGTTTAAAAGCTCTGAAATATAACTAAAGCAATCCAGAAAAACTGATTAATGTCTAACTCATAAGCACAAATGGCTAAGAGCCAACCTATTCAATTCACAATGCTAGCCACCAAGATATTTTCAGGATAGATTTTATGTACTAAAGCATGCAATTCATTAGAAACATTGCAGCAGAACTTATCAAACACACAAAAGGAATAGTAGAATACAATTTAAAAGTCAGTATTTTTCTATGTTATATATACAGTGGCAATTTATATTTGTGTTTCTACTGTGTATGTTAAGATCTAAAACACTGCAAACAGTTGAAGCCCTCTGAATACTCCCAATCCATCATTTTTTTTTATCTCTATAGTTATTATTATGTGGAATTTAGCATTCATCATTTGTGTGGATTTTTCTATATTCTTACTATATCTATAGGCCTGAGGTAGCACTGTTTTACAATTGAAACCTGAAATGAATAGATTTATTCATGAAATTTATGTGTGCTTTTTTAACTTGATTTTTTTTTGGTTTGATACTATTTGTGAGTTTTAGGTGATTCTTATATATACAATTCTAGTTCATTCATTGTATGAATACATCACAATTAACTTGCTCATTTCTTCTTTGGTGCATAAATATTTAGGTTCTTCCCAGTGTTTTTGAAAGACTGCTACAATGAAGACTCATTTGAGTATCCTTGTACACATGAACCAAAGTGTCTTCTAGGTATATACTTAAGAATGGAATTCATTCATGTAGTCCTGCAACATGTATTTACTGAGTACCTATTACATGCTAGACACTTCCTTAGCCCAAGAGTGAGTAAAATAAATAAAATCCTTACACTCAAGAATTTTGCATTCTAGTGAACAATCTAGGTAATAAAAAAACTTAAACAAGTAAATTGTACAATATGCCAGATGAGTTCTGTAGAGAAAAACACATCAGAGAGTGGAATGGAGAGTAAGTGGGCAGGACCTGCTCTTTTAAAGGGTAGTTATGGGAGGCCATAATCTGAAGGTGACATTCCAAGAGACTTAAAGGAGAGAGAGAAAGGAAAGAGCCAGTCCTGTGTAAGGAAGACTTTCCGTGTGGCTGGTGTAGACTTCTCAAGGATGAGTAGTAGAGATGAAGTCAGAGAGATGGGATTTTATTAGTATTTGTAAAGACTGGATTTTGCTTTGAGTTAGATGAGAAGCCTCTGGGTGGTTCTATGCAGTACAGTTTCATCAAAAGGAAGTATGGTAGGTGCTGTATAGAGTATGATAAGCAAAAATGGAAACAGGGAGATCTATTAGAAGGTAATGCATACATCTGAGGGAAAGATCATGGTAGTCTGGATCAGAGCCTCATCAGGGGAGGTGGTATGAAGTGGTAAGATTCAGGATATATAAAGGTAGAGCCAGGTGGATTTATTTGATGGGTTGGAAATAGGGTGTGAGCAAAAGAGGAGTCCAGGGTGACTCTAGGTCTCTTTCTCTGAACAGCTGGAAAGAGGATAGACTTTTGTTTTTTCACATGGAAAGGATTTGGAGGGTTCTTTAATTCAATACGGCTATTTAATGTCCAAGGGAGAATTCAAGTAGTCAGTTAAGTGTTATGAAAAGGTTTAGTGTATGCATATCTTAAACTTATTGTGCATCACAAAACTGTTGTCCAAGTTATTTGTATATATTTACATATGCAGGAACAATGCATATATTGTCAGATTTTTTTTTCATATTGTTAATCTGATGGTACCATGTGGTACCACATTGTTGACTAGATTTATTAACAACAATAATCCTGGGCTAAGCCCTCTGATCTTAATTTTATTCTGAAGCTACTGAATGAATATAAGCTACTGGCTAGTAGTGCTGTTGTCATATTTTCCTGACCAATGTAATCAATAAATGGGATATACCATGTACTGATAACCTTAATTTCAAAAGTGCATCAATGGCTTGTTTTTGTTCTTAGTGTCTTTGAGGATATAGAAATTTCTACAGATAGAGCTCATAGATTTGATATGGATAATCTTATTGTTTGACTTTTTTATTCATTAAGTTTATTGGTACATTTTAGGTATACAATATGATGACATTCATCATTAGGAATTTGTACCTTTGCACGATACATCTTGGTTCTTTTTTTTTTTTTGTACCGGAGAATGGACTCAGGACCTTGTACTTGCCAGGCAGGTGCCGAAACCACTGAGCTAAATCCTAGGCCCTTGGTTCTTATTTTTTCCCCATTCCCTTGGCCTTCCTTCAATCCCTCCACCTCGCTCTATTTACAAAGACTTTGTTTCTGTTTTTTTCCTTTTTTCCATATTTATTCCTTTCCCTTCTTTTCTTTCCCCTACCTCTTGAACTTCCCCTTCCCCTTTCGATCAAAGTCTTGCTAATGTAAACTAATTGGAGGCATTGGAGGTTCTGGCTTTTGATGATAAAGAGAAAGAATTTAATTAATTTTAATTACATATATTAAATAAAATTTTACAAGACTAACAATGATGTCCTAATATGCATCTTATGTTATGACTAACTGCATTTAGAGTATTAAAGCACATGTTTGGACTACTGATGGATTTTGCTTTTACTGCATTAGGTGGGTGTTTAAAACTGTTTTATCTGTTTTCCTTTTGAGTATATGCACATTAATCTTATAATATAATCTGAATAGAAGAATGTGTTTGGACCACTGTCCATAAGTGGAAATGCTTTATTTTATTTGTAGTTATTTGTCAGAGAATATGAATCCCCTTTAAAAAAACCTTTTTTTTTTTTGGTTTATGTTGGTTGACCATTATTAACTTACAAGAGAAGAGTAACTATAAAGGATTATGGTTTCTTTCATACAGAAAAATATTCTAGAAATTATTATGCTACTGCTGTCTTTGAAGATATTTGGAGTATGAATTCCATGCCTCCGAGAGTTCCGCTCATTTCCATGTCTGGAGCCAGATACAGCTACAAAGACAGCAGTAGCAACACAAAGTCTTCTCCCTGACCACAGCAGGCTCAGGAGTCAGAAGACGTGAGTTATTCCAGCCTCTACGACTAACATTATTATTATATTACTTGGCACATCATTTTACACTTGTCTATCTCAGTTCTCTTAAAAGTAAGTGGTTTAAAATATATAGTTGTTATAATAAACTATTTTCGAAAGTCTAAAGTGAAAATGTAGGGACATCAGAAGTAACTGTGAACTAAAATTTTTCAGAATTGTTTGTGTATCAATTCACAAAAGTTGAGAGTAGAGAGAACAGGGAAGGTAAACTTATCTTTATGCTCTTCTGGAGTAGTGCATGAATATTATGGAACATTAGGACAAAATTAGAGAAACATAATTTCTGACTTTTTTAATGGAATAATTCAAATGGTTATAAATAATTTGCATATCATTCAAATACTAAGTATATAACTTTAATTATTTTACACAATTTTTCTTCCATCAGCTTTACCCTCTTTTGTTGAGATTTTGTTGGACATGCAAGACTAAAGGGGGGGACTGTATTTTTTCTACTTTCTTTGTGGTTATGACTGGTATTTGCACAATGTATGAGGGTGAGGTGAGGATATATAAGTACAAATGCCTTGAAACATCTGACCTGGCTTCTCCTTACTGTTTCCTTCACTCCTCTTCTTCACTGGGCTATTTTTTCTGTTTATTAGTTTGGCTCTGCCCAGGTTTCTAGAACAAGAAGTTTTTATTTCAGGTAAATTTAAGGGTCTCTGGCCAACAGCTTTGTAGTCTACCCATGTGAATATAGCAATTTGTTTTCCTATTCTGGGCTCAGCACAAATATAGTCACTAACATCTTGCCCAGTTCCCTTAGAACTGAGTCCCTACTTAACAGCTTCGTTCTTGTGTCCTTCTGGAGCTGTGGTCCTGCTTTCCCTTGTCTAAATCTCGAAGGGTCAAATTTTCTCTCTGTGCTGCAGTCCCTACATGTGGAAGCTGAGACCTGCTGCTGCACTCGCCTATGATGTATCCCTTTAAGTACACCTGAACCTGTCCACTGACCAACCACCCAGCTCCTTTGGACACCCCACTTCCAAGCACAACTGCCAACTCTTTATACTACATGTCTCCCCACTTAGCAACGAGTACTTCTTGGGCCTTTGCTTATTTGCCTCAGATTCCCCTGTCATCCTCTTCATAAGTCTGTCAGCTGCTTCTGAGGCCCTGGGAGAAGGCATTCCAGTCTAAGAGGCTTCTCCAGTGTCTGCCTGGTTCCCCTGAATGAATGCAGCCTACACTGCTTTCTAATGCCCCAGTGCAGGACCCTTTTCTTAAATGTTTTCCTCCTTCTACAACATTTCCTTCAAAGATTTTAAGACTGTCACAAGTCTCATGTGGCCAAAAAAGCTCAGTGTGCTTAGGCAATTGTTACACATAGAAATATGTGACATAGATGACCCAGATCTTTGGAACAGAAATGAAAAAAAGCAAAAAAGCACAAACTTCAATGTGCATTTATATTTTCACCTTTCAAAACAAAAAGGAGGACACAAAAATGGCTGGCTAATTTTAAACAATGGAGCATTATAACAAAGATTTAATTCTAGAAAGAAATCATTTGCAATGTTTAATCAGTATTGGTCATGGACTTTGTTACACTGGGAGATGACAAGATAAAACTACTTATGTTAATCATACTATAGCTATTAACTAAATGAACCACTCCAGGCCCCACCAGAGAAGAAAAGGAGCCAACATATGATTTTGAATGATCCTTAGAATTACAAAATGGTTAAGTGAATTTTAATACACAAATTATGGTCTGCTCACTTGAATTGATCCTTTGATACAAAATACATTGCTTTTTGTCATTTTTGAAAGGTTATAGTATACTTGCATTGGAAATACACTTGGAAGAGGGCTATTTTGGAAATAAATATATATGGAACCATATTTTATTTGAAAAGTTGGGGAACTGCTTTGCATGATATGTCAGAACATTATTTGTTCCCAAGATTAGTGAGTTTAAAAGAAATGAAAATAGAATCTTAAAAGAAATAATTTCTTTCCCATCAGAGGAAAAATAATAGGAAAATAAAATTCTTATGAAAACATAAATAGACTATAATGACAGAAGTACACGAAAACATTAAGAAGTTTTTTACTGCCCCCTGCTGTCAGTTTCCGAAAGAAATAATGGAAAAAATGACTGCAAAAACTGACAAACTGCATTTGTTGAACAAATTGGTTGGGGGGAAAAAAGCCTTCCTTTAATTAAACCACTTTTCAGCCAGTAATGCTAATGCTTACTTCATGTTTTGTGGGAAGTAATTTGTAAAACTAAGAAACCAACATCACCAAAGTGTGTATTAGTAACATCAGGTGAAAGGTATAGTTTGTGCTTTGTGAAATATTGAGAATTAAAAAATTTCCAGTGTTTAAATTTTCATCCAGTGATGTCTAATTTACTGTTTCCAAATTAAACTATTTTGCATTTGCTTTTAAATATTTATATAACTTAGCTAAAATATTCATTGTTAATAATAGTAAAACTTTCAAAACGAATGAATGCTTATTTCTGTAGTATAATCCTGACAAAATACTATTAGGGTTTTTGCACCCGAAATCAAGAAATGAGAAATAATAAAGTGAGTAGGTTATACTAATGCAGTGACATCACTAATTAAAGGTGGGGTCCTGATGGGAAGCGCTTCAGTATGATTACCAATCCCGCTCTTTAACATGTTTGTACGAGAAGGTATAAAGTCTGCAATGAATGAGAAAAAGTTACAGAAATTATGATAGACACAGCGCTATGAGATATTAAGTGTGCACTCATCATATTTTATTGCACCTATACTCTAATGTCCATGCCTGTGCATAAAGACTGGAACCTCTGGTGCTTCTGATTTGGTTTCTCTTTCTTTGTTAGAAAAGTTTTGTCTTTGCTTGCATCTCATTGGAGGTGTGTACATGTACTTGACAGATTATGTGCCAATTTAGCTCATCCTCTATGGCTGGCCTCTGTCCATCTTTGAAATGAAACTTCTACCTCCTGACAATTTCTGGCCATCCTTAGCAGCTCATTTTCAAATATACACTTTTCTCAGTACTTTGTACACATCAGCTTCCTGTGTTAAGGTGCCCTGGCTGTTATTAATTCTAGAGTCCCGCGTAACAACCTGCTTATGCTCCTTTTTGCCTGTCACATCTTTTGTTTTCTTCCAAGTTAGCAGCACAGATGATCCATGATGACAGAAATATCCTGCCAGGGATATTAACACTACTAGGATTTTCAAGTTGAGGTGCTTTTTGCCTTGCTATCTCAGTGACCAGAGGGCTAACTACACAGGAAGCCTTTCCTCTCTTCACATTCAAAGAACAACAAAACCATTTGAAATTTGAAATACAAAGGTCTTACCTGACCCGAGGAGTTGGGTTCCCAGTGACTCTACACTCCAAATAAATGCGACTTCCTTCCTCGACTTCTTGGCTCCTCAGCTTCTGGATGAACCGAGGTGCGGTGGGGAAGTGGGGGGCCTTCGTGGGTTGCGGGCGAGAGGTGCTATTGCACTGTGGCCTTGCCACACGCTGGTCAGGCTGGTAGCAGTGCCTGGTCTCAGGCAGCTTGAGCTCTGGTTCCATTTCTTGATGGTCTTCCGTGGGGCTCTGGCTGGCTGAGGCACTCCTCAGGGTTGACGGCTGATTTTTAGGAGACAGATACCCACTGTCTGGTGATGACAACTCCCCATTTGGGCTCCTGTTTCTTGGTTTTACTCCTCTAAATATGGATGTCAGCTCCTCAATGAAATTAGCCGCTTTGTCACACAGCTCACTCTGGGGACTGGCCTTGCTTTGATGTGCTGGTTTGGGCTTTGCATTTGTGCTGGGAGCTTTTGCACCCCTTTTGGCAGCCTTTCGGAGGCTCCGGATATAACTCGGCCTAGCAAACTGGGGGGACACGGCAGATTTCCTCCTTGAAGCAGGTGAAGCGATCCTCTCATTTGCTTCTTCTGCCGCAGGCTGGATAGATGTTGGTTTATTATTCTGAGGTCTTTCTGAAGAGATTGGCTCACCCAGTTTGGTGTCCTTGTGGGAACGACTCTCACAGACGCTAACAGGAGAGGTGTTGAAAATCTGCGAGATCTCCTTTTCTGAGTCAAAATCCTCTGTCTCAGAGTTGGCTATAGCTCTCCGGGCCAGGTCAAGGCTCTTGTTTATCTCTTCCTGGCTAAGAAAAGCAGACAGCCCTGGGGAGAAGTCAGCATTCTTGCTTTCTTCCTGCACGTCTGATAAGGAATCATAGAAGGAGTCGTGGGAGGACGTCTCTGACATATTTGAACAGTTTTCATACACGCATGCCTTCAACAGGAAGCCAGAAGCCCTGAAACCCGTTTTCTTCTTGTGTTCTGAAAGACAACATAGAATTATTAGTAGTAATGATTTTTCTCTATTTTTTCCTAACGCTGCAATCTACCAATTGAGAGAAACATCAAAGAGAACAAATATACCAGTTTTCTCATTCCATGAGTTGGAAGAAATGTCAGTTATATTTGTGTTTATCACCTACTACTATTTTAATGTAATATATACCTCATCAGTGAATATCAAATGTCTCACTAACCAGAATTGAGTAATCCAAGTAGGTGCTACCTAGAGCAGGTGTGATTAGCGTAGCAAGGCATTCAGAACTTCTCGTTGGCTCCTTCCTACCCACACACCTCATTAAAGCCCCCATTTCATTGATTTATGAGATTGCCAGCACCTTGGTATTTTTAGTAAACCTGACTTTGCTTATCTGACCCTAAGCCATAAAATACATTTTAAAGATTGCAATTTCATTTGCCTTTGGTTTTCAATGAAATATTTGAAGGTTTACATCTTATCCTTTCCTTGTGTCCAGTCAAGCTCATTCATATTCATTCATTCAACATGACTCCAATAGATAGTAAGTTTATTAAGTTTCAGGCGCTAGAGGGACAGCTGTGCTCCAGACCAAGGATTTGCAAACTTTTCTACTAAGGACCAGAGAGTAAATTAATTAATCAGTTAAATAATTTTTACTTTCCTGCTGTGGTAATTACTAACTTGCCATGGTAGCATGAAATCAACCACATGAATGAGCACAACTGTGTGCCAATAAAACTTTACTTGTGGACCTTGATTTTTGAATTTTATGTAAGTTTTATAGTAAAATATAATTTTCTTCTTTTGATTTTTTTACAACAGGTTAAAATTTAAAAAAGAAAGAAAAACAAAACAAAAATCCCAAAACCACTCTTAGCTTTCAGGCTGTACAAAATATGCAGCTGGGTGGATTCGGTCCAGAAGATGAAATTTACTGACTGTTGATCCAGAATAATGACATAGTCCTTACGTTCATGGAGTTAAAAGTCATGTGGGGCAGTGACTTGAAGGAGATGGAAAAGACGTTACACAAATGTTATAGAAATAAAATAAAAGTTTGATAGGACCCCGAAGAAAGAGAAAAGTGTCTTGGAGCTGTGAAGCCCTAATCTAACCTTGAAGGACACACATGAGAACTGTGTGTTTTGCCTAGGACACTAAATGGGAATATCATAAGAATTAAATAAAAGGTGTTTCATTATAAAACAATTAGGCATCGACTTAAATACCACTGTTCTTGGAATTAAATATTGGGAGGCAATGACTTCTCTTGCTATTCCAAGTGAACTTTTCTTTTTCTATATATTATTTATAGAATAATAGGAGAAATGAGCTAGCAAACTTCAGAAGTGATCTTTGCCTCAAGATTGGATCTAAAAGTCAGTGAAGAAAGCCACCTGGGTATGGTGAAGCTCAACTATATAGGCTGTACCACAAGTAAACTAGGTAATTGTGTCTCATGAGGTCCAAATTGGGCTCGTTGTTTTGAAGGAAACTCACTGATTTCAAAGAATTTTATGCAAGAGTTGAAGGAGGTTCTAGAAATCTATCTCAAGAATGTACCACCACATAGGATGCAGTGATTCATAGAATCTGTTAATTCAACCAAAGATATGTAATCAGAGATCCTATAGTTTAATATCAACCTACTGTATCTTCTTTAGTTCAATGCTGTACTGTTGTCTTCAATGTCTTTTTAGAAAAATTACTTACTTTCTTGTGCTTGAATTCCAAGTTTTCCCCATGCTAACCCTACTCTGCCTACTAAGGTAGACACAATTCTTCCCACCATTTCCCACAATGCTTCTAGTAAATTCTGTAAGTCCCCTGGAATGGTCTGATTATTGTTGACCGCCCTTTATCAACTGAAATATTACTCTAATTCCTTTGTGCTTCTGTACTTAACCATCTTAGTTATTCTCTAATTACTTTAATAATCAGAGAATCATTTATAGAGAAAAAGTTATATTCAGTATATTTTGAATTATTGGATATGTTTTGTTCACGAGAAACAAGCATTTAAAGTATAATTTTGAAAAGGCAAAAATCACAGCAAGTATAAACTAGTAGAAAATGAATATACATTCAAGATTTTCTATAACTAATTAGTGACAAAACTAATAACATTTTACAACCCTTTCAGAGAATGTTCTAAAGACCAAATACATATGTAGGCAATTAGGAATGCTAAAATGAATTGGCTAGTCGATTTAGAGCTGAATATACCTAGAAAAAGAAAATATAGTATTAGAAATAATTTATGCTATTCTTACTAGAAAAAATACTTTATCTATGAAGAAGTTATAATTTTCATTCCTGTAAGATTTCTACAACTTACAGAGTTGTCAAATTGCCTTGTTAATGACAGTGAACAAATGGCACAGATTCTCACAGAATAAGAAGGCCCTGGAAGGTCCCCCAGAGCCTATCCAGCATTTTGATGAAAGGACATCCGGTATTATTTGTCTGTTTAAAAGTTATTGATGGTTTATTTTGAGAAGGCAGGTTTGTTCCTTCAGTAAATCAGCAAACATGATAGACAACATGTGCAGAAGCCAGCGTCAGGATCAGAACTAGCTCCTGGAATGTGTGAAGAGAAGACATATAGGTAACATAAACCTAGAAGCGACATAATGATGGGAAGAGAAAGAGTCTTGGATTGAAAGGATGTTTGTGTACTGAAGGCAAAACAGATCATATTTTCATTTCCTGAAAAGTTTATTTTTCCTTGGAAGAGAAATTCAGTTTTGTATTGAGCTCAGTGCAGACAGAGATTTGTGCCTGCCACACCTAGAGTAGGCGAATCTGATAACCCAAGTAGATAACTTTAGTTCTTGATGTGAATAACTTGAAACATAAACTGAGATAGATGTACCACACACAAAAGGATTACACATTCCAAATGTATTCGTGGTATATCTGCTATGTGCCCAGCAATGTGTTACGGAGTAGGATATAACTTAGAAAAAGGCAAGATTTTAGCTCTTGTAAAACGTAATCTATAGCAGATATATCTAAGTAAGAAGTGCATACAATTTAATGCATTAAGTGCTATGGTGAGAAAAGAACAAAGTACTGGGACAGCACCCAAAAGGGGCACCAGGATAAAAATCAGGAGAAGTTTTATGAAGTATGGTTGAAAGAAAGATACTTGCTGATTGATCACATGTAGAGATGACACAGAGGCAGGATTGCAGATCTCTTACTTCAGCAAGAGGAATATTGCCATTAACTAATATGCCACAGTGGAGAGACAAGTTTTAAGAAAAAATAAATTTGATTTTGAGCTGATCCATTTGCATTTGGGGGACCTCTGGTGTTGACATCCAGAAGGCAATTTAAGATGCTCATTTAGAGCTTGGGAGAAGGAAGCACGGAGCTAGGCTGGGCATTATTGGTCTATGCTTGGCTCCTTAAGGCACAAGAGTGGATAAGGCTTTTGATTAAGAAAGAGAGAGTAAAGAAAAGAATCCTCCAGAGCTTTGGAGAGAAATCAGGATGTGGAAATTGGAAAAGAAAATGTCTCATGGAGGAAAGAGTGTCCTTTTTACTTTAGCAACTGAGAAGATGTGGCATCAATTGCAGGAGCAATATCCCTGTGTGGAACAGAGAGATAAAAGCCAGACTTCTAAGAGAAGGAAATATAAATTGCAAATGCAATTGATTGTTTTGAGATTTATAGAAAGCAGTAGTAGAATCAAAAAGTGGATTCTAGTAACTTTTTTTTGCAGGGGAAGGGGTTTTAGGAGGGAACACATTTAGGATGGGATACCTCTTTCAATGCTAGTGGAATTAGCAGACAATCAGAAGCTAAAAATACAGATAAGAAACTAGGATGGCTTACAGTCCCAGTCTTCAAGGATGTGAGAAGAAATGAATTATTAAAGTACAAATGAGGTATTTGGCATCAGGTAGAGGAAGAACAGTTCTTCCATTCCATTATCAGAAGAGAAAAACAATAAAAAGTGTGCTTGCATACAGACATGTGTGTGTGTGTGTGTGTGTGTGTGTGTAGTGGGTGAAAAGGAGAGCTCTTAAGTTGAAACTGTTGTGTGCTTGGAAATTCATGAGGACAAAAGATAATTCGAATTATTTGTAAGGAAAGAAAGAAAGTTTTAGGAGAGGGATTTGTGGGCAGAGCAAAGGCTTAGCTGAAGTTAGATGCAATATATTTAGGGTGTCATTAATCATTGCACAATTCTCTCCAGCAGAGCTCATCAGGCCAGATGAAGGGATAGAGATAAAAGATCTAGGTTTTGACATGCATGTAAAATGGAAATGAAGTGGGCGAGGTTGTTGAGAACAGGTATACTCTAAACTTATGGTGGACTGGGATTCTTGGGTAGGAATTTGAACATGGAGAAATTAAGAAATCAAAGGCCCAGTGGAAAACAAAGAAAAATATAGTGAGAATAAATGAGAAATTGAAAAGGATGCAATAAGATAGTGAAATATTTAAAATGAATATTGAGGAGGTAGAGTTTTCTGATTCATGTCTACATTGTTTTAAAAATTAAAGTATATTTTATTTTGTCAAATTTTGATTTATTATATATTTGATGGTTAAAAAGGTCTTTGTTTAAGGTACATAATTTGAGATTTGAATAGCATATACCTGTGAAACTATCATCACATATCAATTAACATATCACCTCAGATATTTACTTTTTTCTTTTTAGTGACAAATATTTATATTTTCTTTCCTTTTTTGTCTTTTTGATGAGAACACTTAGGATCTATTTTCCTGACTACAGTCAGTGTGATTGGCTATTTATTTTTGTAGAACAATATCAGGGCTGAGTAGTTCAATCAGAGACTGTCCGATGCACAAAGGCCAAAGTATTTATATAGACTTTTACTGAAAAATATTTGCCAGTCCCTGGTGTAGAAGACTAGTTACCTAATGAATTCACATAACACACATAAAAATAAATGGTGATAATAATCTTGATAAAGATAATAGCTAGTGATGGTCTGCTTACCAGGAGGTGGGCATTGTGCCAAGAACTGTTATGTGGATTATTTCTTTTAAAATCTTCACAACAGGCACCAATTTTGAAGAAGGGAATTGAGGTGAGCCTTCTGACAAAGATCCAAAAGCCAAGTCCAGGCACAACTCCAGAGCTCGTGATCCTAACCATGTACTTCACCAACATTACATTATAGTTTTCATAGCTGAGAATCCTAGGCAATATCTCAGACTAATAAAACCAAGGATTTAAAATCAGAGCTCTACTATTCATTCAATTATATTTTAGTGCAAAGTGAACATAATAGGATACAGTTTAAAGCTTAATGAAGAACATTATATAAGGAAGCTTACAGCAAACCATACATGATGAAAAATGTTCAATTTTTATTGTTAAGTAGGGAGTGTTTGCTGGAGGCATATTATCTCACCTGCTTATTAACTTATATTTTAGTTTTAAAGAGGCGCCATCTGACAGGATCCAGTTGTCAGGATTAGGTGTACTTAAAAAATGCTTGCACAGTGAAAAAGAAAATAATAGCTTTATGGCATATCTGGTTCAGATTTAATTTGCAATGCAGTTGTTGCTGCTGGAACATGTATGTGGTCTAGGGAAAATGCTCATTCAACATGGATGAACTAGGGAGGTTTCCAGGTGGCCTAAATTCCGTGGAAAATTATGCTTCAGAGGTTTCCATGTCAGTCAACACTCCCAAATTAAAAAGTCATAATCAAAAGGAATGAAATACAACTGCAAACATCTCCATTATTTCCCTGAGATTTCATGTTTTATGTCAGTGCTCTTGGCAATTCAATGCTGCTGTGATAGATGCAGAAAATGGAGTAGTAAAAAGACCCACTTACACTGCTTTACATGAGTAAAGAGGAATTGAGGAAAATGCCAAAAACACTAATGTGTTTCTACTTTAGAAAGCAGTATCAAAAGGTTTTGAAATTTTGAGGAATAAAGGTGTCTTGTGTACCTTTAGATCTTTCCTGTCGCCTGCCTCTACCTTTTCTTTTTTTCCCCTGGACATTCCTTTCTTCTTTCCCTCTTCTTTGTCTAGTTCATCATCTTTGTCAATCTCCATTAATAGTTCAGCTTAATTGTCAGTTCTGGGTTCTTCTCTATTGGAAAAATGACTCCTTTTGGCCTTGGTCATTTTATAGTCAGAACCTCCTTTTCCACTTCCCTATTCTAGAACGGTAGGTTGAACATGAACTCAATCGAACAACTGTTGATTTGTGCTAAGGAAGCTTCAACAAGGGCAAAAATGGGTCAAATATAGCTTCTCTCCTTTAATGGTTTTTATAGTCCACTAGGAGGGATCAGTCAAAAGTGAAAAATAACTCAACCAGTAGTATTAAAATAGCTTAAACAAATTATAGTAAAGGATCAAATATAATAAAGGAACTTATGTTTACATGTTTGGTAATGTCACTCTTTTTTCCCCTTTAGAGTTTCATTCTCTGTCATCTCTAACACATGCTGCACGCAACCCTTGCTGGCCTACTGCTATTGTTGGACATTTCGTGTTCCTTCATCTCTTCATAACTTTGCACAAGCTGTTGTTTTTATTTAACATATCTTCTTTCTTTTCAAATTCCAGTTAATCCTTGATCACTTTCTTAAATTCCATTTCTTTTTTTTTTTCATATTTTCTAGGAGTCTCTAATCTATATAAGTTGCTCCTTTTAGGAATGACACTTTCCATAGTATTTTACTATTGTGTTCATCTTAATCAACTAGGAATATTTGTTTGGAGAAACTTTCCTCACTGGACTGTGAACACCATGAAAGCAGGAGTTATGATGACATATTTGTTTGAATAATGTGTAGATGGTGTTTGGATCATGGCAGATGGTGGAGAAAAACTAAAATAGATTTGATATTTGAAATGTGGTTTGAACCCTGGATAACATTTGACAGGAGAGGGACAAGAAATGTTTCATCCCCTCCTCTTGCTCTTAGCCTCCCAAGCCCAGTCACAGCATTTCTCAGGGTCATATTTACTTCAACAAAATGCTATTCTACCCTTTACCTTTCATTTTGGAGATTCATTTTTAACTGATTCATAAAAACATAAAATTGTACATGATAATGGGGTACTATGTAATGTTCAATACATGTACCCATTATATAAAGTTCAACTCAGGCTAAATATATTTATTTTAAAAAATATTTACCATTTCTTTCTGGAAAAATCTTTCAAAATCCTTTCTTGTAGTTATTTGAAATTTGCAGTACATTATTGTCATCTATAATGACTCTACAGTGCAATAGCGCATCAGAATTTCTTGCTCCTCACTATGACTTAGTACCCACTGATTAACATTTCCCCATCCTTTCCCTGCCCCTATGCTCCCCAGCCTTTGGTAAACACCATTCTACTCTCAACTTCTGTGAGAAGAACTTTTAAAATTCCACATACAAATGCGAGGATGCAGTACTTGTCTTTCTGTGTCTGGCTTATTTCACTTAACATAATGATCTCCAGTTCCATCCATGTTGCCACAAATGACAGGATTTTGTTTTTTTAAAATGGTGGAACAGTATTCTATTGTGTAAATACCACATTTTCTTTATATATTCATCAGTTGATGGATGCTTGGACTGTTTGATTTCTTGGCAATTGTGAATAGTGCTGCGATGGGCATGGGAGTGCAGAGGTGTTTTGATTTGTACTTCCCTGGTGATTACTGATGTTGCTCATTTTTTCATACACCTGTTGGCCATTTGTGTGTCTTCTTTGGGGAAATATCTATTTAGATCTATTGCCAATTTTTAAATTGGATATTTTGGAGGGTTGCTATTGAATGTTGAGTTTCCTTATAAATTCTGAATATTAACTCTTTGTCAGATGTGTAGTTTGCAAATATTTTCTCTCATTCTATGTGTTCTATTTGTACTCATCTTATTGTTTCCTTTGGTGTGCAGAAGCATTTAGGTTTGATAATCACATTGGCCTATTTTTGTTTTTATTTCCTATTCTTTTGGGTCCAAAAATTTCTTGCTCATTCCTATGTCCTGAAGTGTTTTTCTTATGTTTTCTTCCAGAAGTTTCATTGTTTTGGTCTTAGATTTAGGTCTTTAATTCATTTTGAGATTTTTTTTTTGTATACAGTAAGACATGGGTCTACTTTGATTTTTCTGCTTGTGGATATTTAATTTCCTCAACACTATTTTTTGAGAAGACTGTCCTTTCTCCAGTGTGTAGTCTCAACATCTGCATAAAAATCAGTTGACTGGCGATGCATGGGTGTGTACTTTTAGATGGTCTGTTCTTTTCTACTGGTTTATGTATCTGTTTTTATACCAACACCTTGCTTCTTTGATTACTTCAGCTTTGTAGTATGTTTTGAAATCAGGTAGTGTAATGTCTCCTGTTTCATTCTTTTTGATTAAGATAGCTATAATTATTTGTGTTTTTGTGGTTTATATAAACTTTATACTTTTTATAGTATGTAAAGAATGACATTTATTTTTTATAAGGATATTATTGAATCTGTAAATTGCTTTGCGTAGCATGGCCATTTTAACAATATTGCTTTTTCCAATCCATGAATGTGAGATATCTTTCCACTTTTTTGTACCTTCTTCCATTCTTTTCATCAATGTTTTATGATTTTCATTGTAGAGATCTTTCACCTCATTGGTTAAATTTATTCCTAGCTTATCTATCTATCTATCTATCTATCTATCTATCTATCTATCTATCTATCATCTATCTATCTACCATGTATGTCTGTAGTGATTGTAAATGGGATTCCAGTTTATATTTCAGGAAATTTGCTGTTGGGACACAGGAATGCTATTGATTTTTGTATGTTGATTTTTTATCTGTAACTTTTCTGAATTGATACATAGTTCTTTTTGGTGAAGTTTTTGGATTTTTCTATATATAAGATCATAGAAATACAAATGTTTTAGCTGGAATGTGTGTGTGTTTATTTTCTCTGTTATCATACTCAGCACTGAGTTATTGATTATTGGGTGTCTACAATGTGGTGAGGTTCCTCTTTTATGAGCTGGGGACATAGCCATGAGATGGCTTCTCTGACCTAAGGAGCCAACAATTGTTTGTTTAATGTTTGCTCTTTGGTGGCTGGGATCTGAACTCAGGGACTCACACATGGTAAGCACATGCTCTACTACTGAGTTGCATCCTCATCACAAGAATTAACATTCTAGTAAGAGAAAAGATATCAGTAATACAAAGAAAAAAAATCTGATTCTGAATTTCTTTTACCTAGCATGGTCCCATATCATTTCTTGATTGATTGTGAGCAATTGTATTAGGCTTTCATTGCACACAGCCTCAATTTACCTTCAAAAGATGTTAGGGTAAAATAAGATCAGATATGATGAAATGAAATAAAATACACATTTACATGTTAACATCAATTTCTGCAGACCATGGCTGTTACCGAAAGCCCAACATTGGAGCAGAGGGTGGTGATAGTCACAGCGGAGGACATGCTCAGGTTAGTGGTGCTTTAGGTTCCTTCAAATTGTGCCATAGGGGCAGCTGCTGTGTCACCTCATGGTGCTCTGCAAGCAAATCCTTCTGGGTGAATTTTGGCATTTATTCATAATGTCAAACTCTTAACCTTAAGCAGCCATTTGGTAGAGCAAAAGGAGGGCTGGCAAGTGCCATCAAGCATTAGATTCCTGTCTATCTCCAGCTTTCAGACTGCTGGAGTTTCAGTCTTTCTGCAGCTTATCAGACCAGACCGGTGGCTTATCCTCAGCCCTGTTGCTTTCAAATGTAAACTTCCACTGCCACCTATTTTGATAACTCTCTGTGCATATTTAATTCTTTTTAAAAGAATTTTATACCATTTAATTTATAGATTACTTCTAATTGTAAATTTATGGTTCACAATTTCTCCTTAAGGATAAATCATCTGGATTCTCCTATTGTACTGTAAAATATAGCACATGTCAATAAATTTTCATTGAAGACTTTACATTTGGTATGTATAGCACACATTCTCACATATATAATTTTATATTTTAAATTATCTCAAAGTACTAGTCTAATATTTGGAAAAACATTTATTTTTGAATTCCTGAATATGCAGCACACATATAAGTGTATACAGTTATATACATATATGAATATATAGATGGTGGAAAAGAGAAAATTTTAAACTATGAATAACTGTTTTTTGTTTCTAAAGTTTCTGACTTTTGGGAATAGATTATCTTAAAATCAGATCTATGATACTTGGAAGAATCTTTTATGTTGTCAGTCAAAAAATACCTGTGGTTGGGGCTGGGGATTTAGCTCAGTGGTGCCACTGCCTGCCTCGCAAGTGCAAGGTCCTGAATTCGATCCTCGGTACCAAACACAAAGCAAAACCAAACCAAACCTGTAGTACACCTTACCGCATGATCCCTTTGAAGGCACTATTGACTGTTGAAATGAGAAAGGGTTTCTTGCTTTGATGGAATTTAGAGAGGACAAGGTGTAATATATGTGCACAAGAAACAATAAGATTTAGTAGAAGGGTTACATACAGCAAAAACGGGGCTTTCTGTGGACTTTCTGCCTCGCAGCTTCTGCCTTATATGCTTTCACAGAGCAATTTACTGAATAGATATTACTTTTCTATTTTATTATTTCTGTTACCCAAAACTACAGCAAAAAAAAAAAAGTTCAAGTATTTGGACACATTTGAACTTTTAGGACATGGTAGACTCAGGATTGAAACTTTTATTAAACTATAAAATTTTCTTTTCCTATTGGGGCTATAATGGGTAGTTTAAGAATTTGATGGGGGAGAACTTCTGCATTCTGTTCAAGGAATACTTTCAGAGACACTGAAGGGGTCATTGTCAGGTAATTTGGAGAGACCAGGCAGGCTCATTAATGTTTCAATAGTCACCTAAAACACATGTATAGCTAGGAATAGATATATGAATGGTTGGAAGATAGAAGCCAAACCTTCGTGGTAGGATTAGGCAGGGGTGGAGTTAAGGGGTGGGACACGTGGGGAGATCTTTTTGTTGCTTTTTTCATAATCTTTGAAAAAAAGCATTAATATGATAAATGATTTTAAATTTAGCAGTTTCATTATTTTTTAATTTTTTATTTAAACAATTACTAAAAAAGAAATGCAAACTACTGATTTGAAGATTTGATATTGCAAATATTTTACAATGAAAATCAAAGCTGAAAAAACCTCTAAAATTTAATTTTGTATTTTGGAAGCAAGGCTAACCCCTAGACCAAATCTGTTACCTGCTACTCCCCTGCATCCTTCCTTTCTCCTTTCTTTCTTTCAATAATGTTTTTTTTTGTTTTTTTCTGCAAATTGCCCCTCTTTCCTCCCATGTAGGGCTAAAGTTAATCACAAAAAATTATAAAATCTGTGTTTGATGCAAAAAAATGCATGGCAATTTTATATTTTTATTAAATGCACAGGGTTCTTTTCCTTTTTATCATCAGGCAAAATTTTATTCCAGGAAAATATATCATATTTAGTCTACAGTTGTAAATATCCCTCCAAATAAGATATTTTGTCTCAATTTCAGAGATAAAATCATAATAGGTCATTTAATGCTACAACAGCTCTATGAATATTTTACAGAAAAAAATATTTGGAGTCATTTTTGGTGTCCTCTTTATCATTTTTGCCCATCATACTGAATTGGTTGCAAAAGTCTGGTATCTAAACCTTACAGGTAGTTTATTCATTTCTTGCTTAAAGTCAAAATCTGTTTGTTAAATTTGATTCCATATTCTCTAAAATGATGATTTAACAGTTGTAAATTATGGTTAGACTTCTTTGCCCAATCTTAGTTTTCTTCTTTAGCAAAGAAACTTAGTCAGGATGAACTATTACCTTTAGACGGGCTGAATGCCTAACTGACACTCACAGATTGCACTGTCCACACACCGTGTGAAAGAAGCGGAGACTCTTGTCTTGACCTTGCAGATTTCAGCTGGTATCTTTTAAAAAGCTTGTCAGATGTATTCCTAAACCTGAAAAATGTTTCCTCTCTACAGTCTTTTTTCCCCCCCACAAAGTAAACAAATCAAAGCAATTGTAATTGTCTAGTGTGCTCTCGATCCCCATTCTGTTGTGAATGCTATAGGGCCAGTTTCGATGTTCAGTTTTAGCAATGAAAGAGAGATACCCAACAGATAGCAGACACAGAGCCAGCCCCTGAGATACAGACCCTAATCCATACCGGATGCCAGGATGAGAGCAGTCTGATTTGCATTCTAGGAACATGTTATCATTTATTTACAGAGCAGATATTGGCTAGATTAATCTCTTGGGCCTTGTTACTGTTAATAATTGTTATTTAAAAGATTGATTTTAAAAATCTGAATAATTAAGGTGAATATTCAAGTTATTTGAGAAAAAACTTTGAAGATATCTTTCACATGTAAAAGGAATTCAATTTCTCTATGTACACCATGAAATAGATTTTGAATAGTTTTATTTTTTTATAATATAACATACAGTATAATATTGCCAAGAAATAGGCTTTATATTTGGTTACAGTATTCATAGTAGAAAGCAATTAGTATTTTTAGTAAATGCTAAATAGTAATATGAGCCTAAAATCATTTTGTATCAACCTCATATATATCATTAAAGACAATTTCACGTGTAATGTAAAACAATACAATGTACAATTATGTTATGATATTAAATTTAACTGGATTCCACAGGCTATACTACAGTTTCCCTTAGTATGATTTATCTTCTAAAACAATATGCATATTTTATGCATAGATACCATTTAAAATGCCTGCTATTACTATGTCAGTTGACTTAATTATGTCCTGGGAGTAATTTTAATAATCATTTGAAAGGGTAATTAACAACTTACAATGTTACTAGAACCTATTATTTTAAGTCGCCAGTTTTTAGCCTAACGGTGAAAGATAACTGTATTTTTCATTTGCTGTGAAACATAAGACAGGCACAATCTTGACAGATTTGGCTCCATTAACACATGTAATCCTTTTGTAATCGATAGCACTGATTTAGCTTGCCTAAGGTTATAATAGAAAAGGTGGTTATCTGACAGCACGGGCAAAGATAAAGTCAGCATTCAAATCTTATAAATTACTTGATTATGGAAAGACTAAAAGCTTCACATTACTTTTCCCCTCTAACTGAAGGAAAAGTCAGTCACCTTCTAAATGGTACCATAACTTCAAAGGCAAATTACTGTTATATTCCTAGTTTGTTTTTTCCCTCTAAGTCCTTAAAATTTTGTCCTATGAGTCAGTATATTAAGATACTCCTTACAGACCTTTTCAACGCTTGGTCAGTTTGAAGCCTCCAGAAAGGTGACGAACTTCAGATGAACATTTCTTCTTTTCTGGGAGAGCAGAGTTTGGCTTTGCCTGTCCATTAGAGGCTGCCTGGTCCGTGGTCACTGTGAGGCAGCTGTGGCCTCAGACCCTCATGTCCTCTTACTACGCTCAGCTATATTTGGTAACTGAACTCATGTTTCAGCAGAGAGCTGCAATCTGGAATTCGAGCAGTAGTCTGGGAAGCAGCCCCAGGCCTAAAGGCTGGTTTCTTAGAAATTAATTCCACTTAGTATAGAAGGAACTATATTTATGGAGTTAGTAAACATAAGATTTAAACATGTCCTTTTGTACTTGTAGCTAGAAATCACTTCCACCCCTTTTATCATATTCTTAATCAATTACTAGTGTGAGATTTCATATAGAAAAAGTGACATTTTTAAAGAAGATATTTAACGGTAATCTTCGGCTCTGTATATTTAACTTTTAGTTACATAGTAGATTGTTCTAAAATAGTAAATCCCAGTAACTATTTAAAAAGTTAGGCTCCTGTTAAATTAAGTAAAGACTGTCACTGCTTTCTTACTTCATGTTATTAATTAAAAATGACTACGGTGTGTACTAAGACATTGTCTAAAGAAGGATGAAGTAGGCATGATCATACAGGGACTGAATCTTATACATGTTGCAACAGTGAGGTCTTAGCTCACTGCTTAGCCCATCAGAAACATGTAGTATACATTGGCTGAAGTAACAGATGGTGAATGAATAATGTTCAAGACAAGTATGAGCTCTCTTATAGTTGTAAAAATGTTGCACAACCATTTTATTGCGTATTCTGTAGCATCTCATTGTAACATAGTTTAATATCTTGGTCTTGTAAATAACAAGTGGAAGTAATAAGAAAACTTTTCTGATCCAAGAAAAGCTAGCAGAACTCTATCTGGGGGTGGGGTGTGTGAAAGTAATCACACAAAAGCTCCCAGTGAAGTTAACTTGGAAATAAAGTACTGAATTTTCTCTTGTCTGGATAACACCATCACAACTGATCCAGTTTCTTATCTGATGAATTTTTTTCTTATAATTAAAAGTTTATAAAGGTTTGTCTTTGTACTTTATAGGGAAAAGTGGCCCTTCAAAAACTGGTCCTCCTCAACATTGTTCATTGGGTCCATTACATTCATTAATAAATGGTTCTAAATTTTGTTCTTATAGAAAAAAAATCTCTGGTTGATTATCTTAGTCCAAAGGGTATACTATATATTAATATAACAGAGTATTACAAACTGTGTAACTTATACAGAATAAAGATTTACTCTTCACATTTTAGGAGCCTGAGAAGTCCAAGACCAAGGAACTGGGAAGTTCACTGTCTGGTGAGGGTTCCATTTCTGATTCCAAGATGGCACCTTGAAAGCTATGTCCTCCAGAGAGGAGGAATATTGTGTCCTTAAGCGATGAAAACTGAATGGGAGGGGCTGGGGATTTAGCTCTGAGGTGCCGCCGCCTTCCTCACAAGCTCAAGGTCCCAAGTTCGATCCCTGGTACAAAAAAAGAAAAAAAGTGAATGAGTGAATGGGGAGATGGGGTGTCATACTCCATCCATCAAGCTCTTTAATAAGAGGACTGAATCACATTCATAATGGCAAAGTCATGAAATTCTTCCTGAAGACCATACCTCCCAATACTGGTGCACTGGGAATTGCCTTTCAACATGAATTTTGGAGGGGACAAAGACAAACTATAGCATCCATTAAACAAAGTATTTACATTTGCTTGATATACAATAAAATAGCAATAAAAATTGCAAAGCACAGAAATTGAGGAGACATAAGATGCCAGAAATGAATGAAATTGTTGGAAATGATAAATACAAAGAGGAGACTAACTAAATTACAAAAATTAAATGCCTGAAGAATAAAATGCCAATCAGAAGTAAGTGATTCAACTCACAGTCTCAGAAAAGCTCAGGAATTAGAGACACTAGACTCCTCCTTGGAAATACTTTTAATTGGCACCTGTGGATATTGGTGGGAATGAGGGAGCCAGGAACTGAAAATGGAATTGATTGAAAAAATGCCTAACAAACAGTCACACTTTATTTTCCCATTTTCTTTTCAAGCATCCAGAAGACTGCCATTCTCATGCCCAGAGAGGATGGAAGGGGAGCTCTCTGGTTTCCAGGTATGCAAAAGACAGAAGATGGGAAGCAGGAGGCACATCTCTATATCTAGAGCTTTATTTTTTTAAGAGTAATGATCAGAATATAGAGAAATGGTAATATCTGATACATTTTGGTATTGTTGTGGCTATTTGTTGCATTTGTTAATATACTTTTTGTTTCTGAAAAGTGTCTAATCAGAAAGTAAACAAAAGCGTTCCTCTAGGGGATACTCTATGTTTAAGAAAGTACAGGAACCGAAATGTAACCTCTTCATAACCCTAGTTATGGCAAGAATTACTGAGTTTAATCAAGTGGTGAAAATGCCATGTGCACAATAACTTTATTATTGAAACAGTTATTGATTTCAAAATAATTAGATGTTGACTATATAACTCAATCTTCATTTCAATGTTTTAAAAGGTTTTATTGTTGTCAATAGAAAATTATACAGGAGCAACCAGCTTTTCCTTCCCTTCTATACCAGATTGCACTCAGGAAATAACTTTTATAAATGCCTGGCACCTAATGGGTATGTGGAAGGAATGCATACTCATGCCCTCATGCCTCATTCATATTTTTCTCTTATTAAGACATTACCGGAAAGATAAATATTCTTGCAGTTCCTAGAAAAACAAAATGGAGATAGGCATACAACCCAGTAAATGTTCACTGCATTGAATGGCAAAAATAAACATGAGTACATAAATCAGTGAATTGTTTTTTTGTTAGTGCTGTGGTGTAACCTATAACTAGATGAAAACATGTTTCCTTATTTTCCAAGGAGTACTGCATAGCCCAGTTTTCTTATGTTTAGTGCTTCTTTGTCTCAGGAGGACATTCATGCTTTTTAAAAAATAGAAATACAAAGTTACATATTATAGGTATAAAAACCCCCAAACAACATTTGTGTGCATGTACGATTAAAACAGCCCTGTTGAATTGTCTACAGAAAGATGGGGGTTGGTGCTCACAGGGGAAGATGTTGGTCCCATCCTGGGAGAAAGTTGGATTCTCTGTCTTCTGGGAGGACCGAGAAAGGGTGGGTTCTGTGATACCTGAAGGATAAGTGCCAGCCATAGCATAGTGTGGGCATAGAGACCTGGGCACTGAGAGCTAAGCTCTATGGCTTTGGAAGCTGCAGCAAAGGAGTTAAATGTTTCTACTTTGTAACAGATCTTAGGGGCTGGATTAATGAATCTCAATGGTGATGAACTACTGACCAGAGTAGTCCTCTCTCACCTTTCCCTGATTGTTTGGTCCCTAAATCCTGATGTCATGCCAGGGAGTGATGAAACGTAAAAAGCAAAAGAAGTAAAAAAGTAAAAGAAGTAAAAGAGTCTGTGCACTTTGTGATTCCAAGATATGCCTCAAAGCTGGATTGATTTATTTAAGATCAAGAAATGCTGTCTTGCTCACTGTGAATAGTGCAGCAAACCATGCTTGTTTCACAAATATAAGAACCTAAAATACGAAAGTTCCTCTTTTTTAGAAAATTTGTACCAGTAGTTGGACCAAAGCTCTTAAATTAGTATAGAAAGGTTCAAATTCTACTGCATAGACAATCATGGAATCTCTCATGTACTTGCATATTTACCAGGGAGTCCATTATTGTGTTCACTGAGGCTGTAAAGTAGGATCATCTCCCCTTTCACTGTGTTCAGGTTCAGCTTTCTCATGTATATTTTATCTTCTCCAAAAAATTCTTGCTCTTTTGAGGCACTTGCGTTTGTCTTAACCATCTCCACCCCACTTTTTTTTCAACTGAGACATTGGACCTAGTTGTGCTCTTGAGTCTCTTCTCCACTCCAAGTCCTATGATTATCCTGTGTTATTTCAGCCCCTATTTGTGGATTTATGCCATGCTTTGGCATATTGGTTCTTGCCCTGATTGTCTCGAGTGATCTCCATCTGAATGCTTCTTCATACAGACCATACAAGTAGACCTGTTCTGCCTCCACAATTGTGCAGTTTTTGAAAAAAAATAAAATTAGCATCTTAGAGCGACAATTACTTATTGTTTCACAGTTTCTGTGTGTCAGAATCTGTCAGAATTCTGTGTCAGTTTCATGAGTTTGCAATCATGATGATGTCTCCAGCTTCTTTCATCTGACAGCCTAGCTGAGGCTGGAAGATCTGCAGATCATTCATGTGTCTAGAAAAACTTAGTGCTGTTGTTGGTAAGAGCCAGGTGGATCTCTCCATATTAACTGCTTTAGCCTTCTTTCATATTGAGTAAGTCAAGAAAGAGCAAGGTGTAATTCCAAAAGGAGCAAGCCATGATGTCCTGTATGACCTAGCCTTTGAGGTCAGATTTTATATTTTCTGTATGATCTTTGGTTCCATAAATTGTCCTTATTAATTGTGGGGAGGGCTACACAGCAACATGAGCCAGACGGCAGGCTCACTGTTGGTCATCTGTGTACCGCACCTCCATTCCACTTAACTCCTCAGGCTGACAGCCGAACTTGGACACATCCCATTTTCAAAATTGCAAATTCAAACATCTTGTTATTTGACTGCAAACTTTCTTCCTCTAAATTACTCATTTAGTGAGTACACTGATTTTTCTTCAGCAATATTTCCAGGCTGCAGGTCATTCCTATCTTCATATTATCAGTATAGCTCCCAGTTTCAGGTAAATCAGAAAGTATAGTATATTTTGGTGTCTTCCTTTTAGAAGACACAAACTCTCAGACACTCAATAGGAAGGATAGTCAAATCTTTGATAAAAGGAATGCAGAGAGGAAGGCTGCAGATTTGTTCATTTACCCTCCTTTTTCTTTTTTCTCTGTTGGTCCAGGAAACTCTCAAAATCTTCAGTCTCAAAGATGGCTGACTTATTCTCTCTCTGAACACATATTTGCTTCTGTCTTCATTTCCAACACGTTTTATCAGCAAACAGGGACCATGGGGCTGCAACTAAAATCATAATTAAGAAATCTGATCGATAAAAACTAAAATTGGAGGCTGAAAACCCTTAGAGCATTGTTCTAATGAGTTGCTTATTGGCCTGGGAGAAAAGCATCCTTCAAACACAGCCAGCCTTTCTACTTCCTCCTCTTCCTTCATACCTAGCTGGGAGCATGGCACAGAACAAGATACAGTGTCAAAAACTTGTTACTTTTTAGGGCCACTGGTAAATAGCTGTGAAATCCACATTTGTTCCTTATGAGTTCAGTTTTATGAACTCTGGTTAAATCTGCTGCACACGTATAGCCAGGCCTGTGAGTGATCTTTTGGTCACATGCTTGTGTTGCATAGGATGCTTGCCAATTTGTGTGTGTGCACAAAAATGATCAGAGAAAGAAATGTTAGCATGATAATAAAAATATAGCTGAAATCATCTGAGAATAGATTCCATATTCTATGTTTCTATTAGTCAGAAATCTCATTTTCAGTCTGCCTTAAAGGCCCAAGCATAGAGAAAGTTTATTCAGGAATGAAAAGCCAGTAACATTAATTTTAAAAGGAAGTTTTATTGAATTTAAGCAAAATATGTTCCACATTTATTTACAAAGAACATAACATCATTATATGATTATTTTTAAAATATTTATTAAATAATATCAAATTAAATAAAGATAAAAGTACACACTGGTGATTTGAATAACATATAAGGTGTGGAATAATTATTAGCAAATAGAAGTCAATCATTATGTTAAAATAATGATACATCCTGTATACTTGGGTCTTATCCAACCCATAAAGGTTGGCTTAATTTAAAAATCTGGAATTTAATTCACCATATTAATAAGTCAAAAGAGAAAAGCTAAATGGCCATTTTGAAATAATTTACAAAGAAGTCTTTGGATAAAATTCAACATCCACTTTCAATTAAAAATACTTTGTGGCACAGGAAGAGAATGTTTCTACCTTAACAGTAAGTATTAAGGAGCATGTACATGTCTGTACATGTATATATATCTACATGTTTAACCACATACACATATGGCTAAACACTAAGAACTATTGACAGCTAATATGAAATCTTTTTTGGGGAGGGTAGTGGTTTCCGTTTTGGTACTGGGATTGAACCTAGGGCTTTGCATTCCACTTCAACGTTTAAAAATTTTTTATTTTGAGACAAAGTCTCATTAAGGTGCTAAATTTCCTAGGCTGGGCTCAAATTTAACATCCTCATGATTCAGCCTCCCAAAATGTTTGGATTATAGGTGTGTCCCACCATTCGCAGCTATGCAAATCTTATATATGCAGGGAAGATGAGAAAGGGGTGGAACAATGGAATAAATGGAATGCTATATCCTGTTCGACACAGGAAGAATTTATTTTGTAATGTTTTGTAAAAAATATTCTACAAATGTAATATAATCTCAATCAAAATTGCATTTTGTTTTGTGGAAATAGAAAAATGGCTACAAAGTTTTATTTGACAAATTTGCTTAGCAAAATATTCAGGAAGATGGTGTAAAAAGGAATACTACATGGGGTGGGAGTTCTTAGGGATTCCTATGGTGGAAGCACAAGGAATGGACTGATGAATTAAATAAAATGACATATCTTATTCTTGTATGGGAGGATTATATTGAAAGGGCAACAAATATTAAATAACTACTTGTATTTTAGTGTATTTCTTGGCTTTGTTCAATTCCACTGACATACCCCTATTACAGTTTAAAGAAATGGATTTCTGTTTCACTGCTTTCAGCAAAGTAAAAGTTCTTTTGGTTCACATGAATTGGAAAAAGATTAAGCAGAATGCACCAATAAATATGTAGTCATGGGTATAAATTTATGGTCAATTTTGCACAAAATTAGTGTACACAACTGCATATAAAGCATATTTTATATATGTGTGTGTGGAATTATATCTCCATATCTACAGTTACAGTAATACCTCACTCAGTTCATGGATGCTTCTCTTTGTGGGTATATTTGGTTTGCAAACAGAAGTTTTATGGAAAATTTTGCTTCTGTTCTTGAACTCCGAATTGGGTTTCAGACATGACCTCAGCCATCCAGAATTGTGGAATAAAATTAAGTTTGTGAACCAAGGTATCACTATATTTTTCTTTCCTGGTGTATGAATGAAAATTTTCAAAGTTTTCCTGGAAGGAAAGAGTGGTTAATCTTGGGGAGAAAATAAAGGTTGCATGGAAGACTTGGCTCCAATGTGAATATTGTTATTCTTTAAAATGGCATTAGGTGGGTATAATGGTGCACACTTGTAATCCCAGAACTTTGGGAGGGTGAAGTAGGAGAACTGCAAGTTGAAGCCCAATATAGGCAACTTAGCAAGACTGTGTCTCAACATAAAAATTTAAAATGAGCTGGTAATGTAGCTTAGTGTGAAGTCCCTGGGTTCAACTGTCAGTGATGGTGGGAAAAAAAAGCATCAGAGGGAAAAAAGATGGTGTCAGAGATTATCGTGAATACTGTTTTTTCCTCCTTATTCTTTTCCTTATTAATAAGAATAATTTTTTAAAATATGCTTTCAAAAGTACTAAAACAAGAAGTGACATAGAAAAATACATCCCAAATGCACAATGCAACAAGCACATTGTTCACTAGTTATTATACCTGAGAAGTAAGATTAAAAGAAATTTAATTCTTTTTTTTTTTGTATTTGAAATATGTATAAGATTGCTTTACGTTCATGATCCATTCCATAAACTAAAGTTATTTTAATCTTTTGAACAGCCTTCTTGATTAATCTGTGAGATTAAAATTTTTGAAGCTCTTTGGAAAAAAATAGAGAATAAATGATTAAAGAAATTTTAAATTCAGTACATTTCAATTTGGCAAATTAAAAATAAATTTTATTGGGCCCCTGCCCCCACCCCACCTCTGAGCAAGGAGCAGAGCCACCCTGGTGCCTGCACCCCAGGTCCCCCACTCCTTGCTCTTGGCTGTGTTCGTACCTGGTTCCACACTGCAGAGGCACAGGAGGTCATAAAGGCCATTGTGCTGAGCTCCAGAAGATAGAGCAGAAATGAACAACAGAAAGAGGGCCTCTCTCAGGCTCCTTGATGAAAACTGAAGCCCATTGGAAAAGTGAAGACAATCTCTGCAACAATGGCACACCAGACAAGTTGGAAAGATCTCCTCCCATCAGAAGCCGGACTATCTTCAGGAGAAGGGAAACTGGAACCTGCAGTAGAACCTTGCAGAGTTCAACCCTGCAAGAGGGCAGGGAGCTCAACTTGGGACTTGCAGCCAGAAATGAGCCTGAATCTCACGGGTCTGCTACTGGCTTGCTGAGATTCATTGACTTACAGCTGTCCACATTCTCTGTTGTGACAGCGGAGACATAACCTGAAGGAGGCCATTCATTTTTATTCTATATTTGTTATTCTAAAAATTATTATTATTATTTTCTCTTATTTTTAATTTTTATTTTTTTCTACTCTTTTCAAATTTTTGTTTTTCTTTCTTGTTCTTTATTCTTTTTTCTTGCACTTTATTAAATTCTTTTATTGGTACATTGTAGGTATACAACACAAATACATTTCTCATTGGGAATTGTACCTTTACATAATGCATCTTGGTTCTTATTTTTTCCCCTTTCCTAGCCCTCCCTTCACCCCCTCCACTCTTCCCTACTTAAAAAGACTTTATTTCCATTTCTCATCATTTTTCCTTTTGCTTCTTTTTTTTTCCACCGCCCCTCCCACTACCCCTACCACTTTGGACCTTTTCTTTCTCTTTTGCATTATCGATTATTCATTCTAATCATTGGTGCATTTTAGGTATACAATATAATGACATTCATCATTGGAAATTTACACCTTTACATAGTCTCTCTTGGTTCTTATTTTTCACCCTTGCCCAGCCCTCCCTTCAACCCCTCCAGTCCTCCCTATTTACAAAGATTTTGTTCCTATTTTTCCATTTTCTCATATTAATCCCATTCCTTTCTATCCTTTCCACTAGCCCTCCCACTTCCTTCCCCTTTGCATCTTTTCTTCCTATTTCACATTACCTATTATACATTTTAGTCCTTATTTACACTTTCAGTTTCTCACACCAGACAAACTATTTGGTATTTATACATGTGTGTCCTATTTATTTCACTTAAGAGTATTTCCTCAATGTGCATCCACTTAGCTATAAATGTCTCTAATTTCTCATTTTTAATGACTGAGTAGTATTCCATTTTATTAAAAAACCACATTTTCTTTATCCAGTCTCCAGTTGATGGGCATTTGGGCTGCTTCCAAGGTTTAGCTATCACAAACTGTGCTGCTATGAACATGGGTGCACATATATCACTGTGGTATGATTCTTTTAATTCTTTGGGGAAGATCCCCAGCAGTGGAATAGTGGGGTCAAATGGGGCTTCCAGTCCTAGTTTTTTGAGGTATCTCCATACTGATTTCCACAGTGGTTGTACCAGTCTACATTCCCACCAGCAGTGGAACAGGGTTCCTCTTTCCCCACAGCCCCACCAGCATTTGTTATTGGTTGATTTCATGATAGCAGCCATTCTTTCTGGAGTGAAGTGGAGTCTCAGTGTTATTTTCATTTGCATCTCTCGAATGACCAGTGATGTTGAACATTTTTTCACGTATTTATTTGCTATTTCTACTTCTTTGTCTGAGAAATGTCTGTTCATTTCAGATGCCCATTTTCGGATTGGGTCATTAAATTTGGGAGGTCTGATCTTTTTAAGTTCTTTATAGGTTTGAGATAGTAGACCTTTGTCTGAGGAAGAGCAGGTGAAGATTTTTTCCCACATTGTGGGTTGTTTCTTCACACTGCTGGTGGTTTCTCTTGCTGTGCAGAAGCCTTTTAATAAGAAGAGATCCCACTTGTTGATTGTTTGTGCTAGTTCAAGGGCAACTGAGGTTTTGTTCATAAAATCTTTTCCTACACCGATGTCTTCAAGGGTTCTACCTAACCTCTGTTCCAATTGGTTCAGAGTTTCTATTTTAATATTTAGATCTTTAATCCATTTCGATTTTAGTTTAGTGCATGGTGAGAGATATAGGTCTAGTTTTAATCTTTGGCAAGTTGAAGCCCAGTTTTTCTAGCACCATTTATTAAAGAGGCCATCTTTCCTCCAGTGAGGGTGTTTGGCTCCTTTATTGAAGATGAGATGGTTGAGTGTGTCTGGCATTGTTTCTGCATCTTCTAATCTGTTCCGCTGGTCCTCAAGTCTGTTTCTTTGCCAGTACCATGCTGTTTTAATCACAGTAGCTTTGTAGTAGAGTTGCAGGTTGGGGATTGTGATACCCCCTGCCATGTCTCTGCTACCTAAAATTGCTTTTGCTATTCTGGGTCTCTTCTTGTTCCAAATGAATTTTTGGATTGTTTTCTCAAGGTCCATGAAGTATGCTGCTGGGATCTCAATTGGAATTGCATTAAATCTATATAGCAGTTTTGGAAGTATGGCCATTTTCACTATATTAATCCTTCCTACCCAGGAGCAGGGGATGTCTGTCCATTTTCTGATATCATCTTCAATTTCTCTTTTCAGAGTGCCATAGTTTTCAGAGAAGAGGTCTTTGATTTCTTTTGTTAGGTTGATCCTAGGCATTTCAGTTTTTTGGATGCTATTGTGAAAGGAATTATTTGCCCTATTTCTCTCTCAGTGATTCTGTCATTTGTGTAGAGGAAAGCTATTGATTTTTGTGTGTTGACCTTGTAACCAGCTACTTGACTGAATTTGGTTATTAAGTCTAGAAGACTTTTGGTGGAGTTCTTGGGGTCTTCTATATAGAGTATCATGTCATCTGCAAAGAATGACAATTTGACTTCTTCATTACCTATCTTTATTCCTTTTATTTCTTTCTCTTGTCTAATTGCCATGGCTAATGTTTCCAGAACTATATTGAACAAGAGTGGTGATAGACATCCTTGTCTTGTTCCTGATTTTAGTGTGAAGGATTTCAGTTTTTGACCATTTAGTATGATATTGGCTGTTGGTTTTTCATAGATGGCTTCTATCAGTTTGAGGTAGAGACCATCTATTCCAATTTTTTGGAGGGTTTTTATCATAAATGCATGTTGGATTTTGGTCAAATGCTTTTTCTGCATCTATGGAGATAATCATATGGTTTTTGTCCTTGGCTCTATTGATATAGTGTATTACATTGATTGATTTTCGTATATTGAACCATCCCTGCATCCCTGGAATGAATCCCACTTGATCAGGGTGTATGATCTTCTTGATGATCTTCTGCATTCTGTTTGCCATTATCTTATTAAGGCTTTTTGCATCTATGTTCATTAGTGAGATTGGCCTGTAGTTCTCTTTTTCAGTTGGGTCTTTCTCTGCTTTGGGGATCAAGGTGATGCTTGCTTCCAGGAATGAATTTGGGAGTATTGCTTCCCTTTCAATTTCATTGAAGAGTTTAAACAGTAGTGGCAGCAGTTCCTCTCTAAATGTCTTGTAGAATTCAGCAGTGAAGCCATCAGGGCCCGGCCTTTTCTTAGTTGATAAGTTTTTAATTACATTTGCAATTTCATTGGTTGATATTGGGTTGTTCAGAATTTCTAGGTCTTCTTCATTCAACTTTGGTAATTCATATGTATCTAGGAATCTGTCCATTTCTTCTGTTTTGTCCATCTTATTGGTGTATAGGTTCTGGAAGTAGGTATTGATGATCCTCTGGATTTCTGCTGGGTCTGTTGTAATTTCACCCTTTTCATTCCTAATTGCATGGATTTGGGCCTTTTCTTTCCTTGTTCTGATAAGGTTGGCTAAGGGTTTGTCAATTTTGTTGATTCTTTCGAAGAACCAACTCTTGGCTTCATTGATTTTTTGTATCATTCTCTTAGTCTCCATTGCATTGATTTCTCCTCTGATCTTTATACTTTCCTCCCTTGTATGAGTTCTGGGTTTGTCCTGCTCTTCTTTTTCTAGAAGCTTGAGGTTCAGCATCAGGTTGTTTAATTCGGCTCATTCTGTTTTCCTAATATGCATATTCACTGCTATGAATTTCCCTCGTAAAACTGCTTTCAAAGTGTCCCATAGATGCCGATATGTTGTATTGTCATTGTCATTTAATTGAAGGAACTGTCTGATTTCTTCTTTAATTTCCTCTGTGACCCATTGGTTATTCAGAAGTGTGTTGTTCAATTTCCACATGTTTATGAAATTTTCCCAGTTTCTTTTGCTATGGATCTCCAATTTCATCACACTATGGTCTGATAATATACAGGGGATAACTTCAGTTCCTTTGCTCTTACTTAAACATGTTTTATGAGTGAGTATGTGGTCTATTTTGGAGAATGACCCATGTGCAGCTGAGAAGAATGTGTATTCTGATTTTGTGGAGTGGAAGACTCTGTAAACATCTGTTAAGTTCATTTGTTCAAGAGTTTGATTGAGTTCTAGAATTTCGTTACTTATTTTTTGTCTGGTTGATCTATTTGTGACAGTGGGGTGTTGAGTTCCCCCACTACAATTGTATTAGTGCATATATGACTTTTCATGTCTGTTAGTATTTGTTTTATATAGTTGGGTGCACTAGTGTTTGGTGCATAGATATTTATGATTGTTATCTCTTCCTCTTGGATTCTTCCCTTTACAAGGATGTAGTGTCCTTCTTTGTCTCTCTTAATCAGTGTTGGCTTGAAATCTACTTGATCTGCAATGAGGATAGCTACTCCTGCTTTTTTTCAGGTTCCTGTCACATGGAGTATTGTTTTCCACCCTTTAACTTTCAGTCTATGAGTTTCCTTTTGAATTAAGTGTATTTCTTGTATGCAGCATATTGTCGGATTTTGCTTCTTGACCTATTCTGCCAGTCAATTTCTTTTGATGGGTGAATTGAGACCATTAACATTGATGATTATAACTGAAATGTATTGACTTGTCATTGCCATGACTTTTTCTTTTTGTTGGGTTTTCCCCCTTTGCAGTTAATTTCTTGTCATGCCAGATGGGTTCATTCTGCTTTGCTTCCTGGGGTTGTGATCCTCAATGTTTGTTCCTAGGATATTGTGTAAAATTTTTTGGAGTGGTGGTTTGGTATTCACAAAGTTCCTAAGGTGCTCTTTGTCATGAAAGTATCTTATTTCTCCATCCATTTTGAAAGATTTGCAGGATACAACAATCTGGGTTTCCTTTTAGGGGTTGGAATATGTCATTCCAAGCTCTTCTTGCCTTGATGGTTTGTGTGGAGAAGTCTGCTGTGATTCTGATGGGCTTTCCTTTGTATGTGATTTGTTTCTTTTCTCTAACTGCTTGTAGAACTTTGTTTTTCTGTTGAGTTTCTGGAATCTTAACAATTATATGCCTATGTGTAGATTTTTTTTTGATCAAGGCTATTTGGAGTCCTATATGCCTCACTTATCTGTATGTCAAGCTCTTTTCCCCTGCTTGGGAAGTTTTCTGCCATTATTTCTGTGAAGAGATTTTTTTTGTCATCTCCACTCTCTCCTGTTTCTTCATTGAGTCCAATCAGTCTTATGTTATTCTTCTTTGCATCATCTAGCAGCTGCTGGATTGATTTCTCATGTTCCCTTATAATTTTGAAGCAATTTTTCTTTTCCTGGTCACTAATTGCAATCTTATCTTCTATATCTGAAATTCTGTCCTCACATGGGCTCATTCTACTGTGCAGACTTTCAGTGGAGTTTTTCATGTCCTGGAACTCTATTTGCATCTGTTTTATGGATTCCATTTGTTTCCTATGTTGGGATTCCATCATGTTCCTGAGCTCCTCTCTAGATTTATTAATCATGTCTTGCACTAAGGGCACAATTTCTTCTGTTATGTGAGAAATTGTTTTTGATTTCATTTTTTCCAGATCCCCTTTTGTTGCCAGTTCAGTGGGTCTAGGTGGTTCAGTATCAGAATGTTCCATCTCATTTCCCTTTGGGGTTGCTCTAGGTGATCTGGAAGTCTGGTTTTGAGACTTATTTATGTGTTTTCTCATTTCAACTGGGTGGGGGTCAGTTGGCACCTGCATAGATTATCTCCTCTGAGCTGGGAGAGGTGGGACAGGGTCTGGGAGCAGTGGTAGGGATGGTGGCCCAAATGCCCTTTCCTGTGGGCTGGGAGCAGCAGGAGCGATGGTGGCCGGGAAGCCCCTTCCTCTGGACCAGGAGCAGTGGGATGGCAGCTCAGAAGCCCCTATCTCTGAGCCAGGAGCGGTGGGAGGGTTGGTGGCCCAGAAGCCCCTTCCTCTGGACCAGGAGCAGTGGGACAGCGGTTCAGAAGCCCCTACCTCTGGTCCAGGAGCAGCGGGGCTCAGTAGTGTGGTCTGGTGGTCTGGTATCCTCTGTGTCTTTGTAGTGTGGAAGCAGGTGGCTGTACAGAGAAGCAGGGTTCCAGTGGATTGTTGCCGGGCAGTGGGCTGATTCGGCATGTTCCCTCTTTTTCTTTTTTTTTCTTTTCATTGTCTCCCTCTCTCTCTCCCTTCTTCATCTCTCTTTTCATTCCTGTTCTGACCCTAATTTGGATTTCTTCTGTCTTTTTCTTTTCTTTTTCCTTCTCTCGATTGTCATTAGTTTTACAGGGAAGTAAATACAGTTTCTAGCCTCCCTGTTGCTTTTAGGTTGTTCTCTTCTTACCTTTGTTCTTTCATACTCTATTTTCTTCTTCTCTTCAACAGTTTCCTAGAGTTTGTGTGATCTTCCTCTGGCCTCTGGCCTCTCTACTAACCTTTCCCTATCCTTCTACCTATCTGTCCCTCCTTCTGCACTCCTTCTAAGTCCCCATCCTGAAGGGTAAAGTTGCTATATTGAAGGGTTTATTCACTCTAAACATATTTTGTGCTGGTCCTTGATTTTGATTTAATTCACACAGTTAAAGCTGATAGATTACTAACTACCACAAACTGTTATTTTCTAAACTGTGCTTGATACTATTGTTGCTGATTGTATCTCTTGGGCTAAGGTGTTGTGATTGATCTAGTCAGTGGTCCTTCCTGGTTTAATGAAAATAAACTTCAGAGTCATTAGAGACTCAAAACCTAAAGACCAGCTATATCTGGAAGACACCTCTGAGAAGTAATCATTCCCTAAGGGTTCTAAATATGAGCAACAATGATACTTACAATAAGAAATTTTTAAGTATCAACTCAGGAATTAAACCAAGGACAGTACCAACAACACAAATAGAAATGAGAAGATATTTAAGCAAGGCACAAACCCAGACTTCCAGCCCACTAAAGGAAAATTCTGGGGGAAACAAGGTGGAAATGTATGATAATCAACCACCTGGACACCCTGAACTGATAGCACAGCAAGTAACAAAACAGATGAATGAGGCTCTAGAAAAATTCAAAACAGAAATAATTTCCCAGATAACTACACAAATGGTGAGCAGAATGAAAGACATGATTAGAGACTCTAGTACAGAAACAGATAAAAAACAATAGATGAGTTCAGGACCATGATGGAAACCATGAATACCCAACATAGGAAAGAAATGGAATCCATGAAACAGATTTGAACAGCTATCCAAGAGATTAAAAACTCTATTGAAAGCACACACAGCAGAATGAGCCAATCTGAAGACAGAATATCAGACATAGAAGACAGGATGGTGGTCAGTGGCCATGAAAAGAGATCTCTTAAAAATAGTAAGGGGCCATGAGAAATCAATACAACAGCTCCTAGATAATTCAAAGAAGAATAATATAAGACTAATAGGAGTCCATGAAAAAGCAGGAAAAATTACAAATGACAAAAGACCCCCAACTGTTCATAGAATTAATAACAGAAAACTTCCCAAACAGAACAAAGCAATTCAACATACAGATGAGTGAGGCATATAGGACTCCAACTAGCCATGATTAAAAAAATTTACACCTAGACATATAATAATCAAAATCCCAGAAGCCCAACAGAAGAATAAAATACTGCAAGAATTTAGAGAAAAGAAACAAATCACGTGCAAAGAAAAGCCCATCAGAATCACAGCAGACTTTTCAATACAAACCCTCAAGTCAAGGGGACCTGAAGTGAGGTATTTCAAGCCCTAAAAATAAAACCAACCTCCAACCTAGACTGATGTATCCCTTAAAACTATCTTTCAAAATTGATGGAGAAATAAGATACTTCCATGACAAAGAACACCTGAGAAACTTCATGCATACCAAACCAGCACTCAATTCTAAACAATATCCTAGAAAAAGACAATTAATGTCACAACTCCAAGAGACCCAACAGGGTAAATTCATCAGGAAAAGCAAGAAATTAAAGGGAGAGGGAGAAAAATAAAAAAGAACAACAGGAAATCATGTGGCAATGATAAGTCAATACATATCGGTTATAACCATCAATGTTCATGGCCTCAATTCACCAATCAAAAGACATAGACTGGCAGAATGGATTAAGAAGCAAAATCCAACAATACGCTGTATACAAAAAACACACCTAGTTCAAAAAGAAACTCATAGACTGATAGTAATAGGATGGAAAATTGTTCTCCATGTGTCAGGAACCCAGAAAAAAGCAAGAGAAATCTTATTTGCAGACAAAATAGATTTCAAATCAAAACTAATTAAGAGAGACAAAGATGGTCACTACATCCTTGTGAAGTGAACAACCCAAGAGGAAGAGATGACAAACATATATATATATATATCTCAAATACGAATGCCCCCAGCTATACAAAACGAATAATAATGGACATGAAAAACTAAACAAGCACTAATACAATTGTAGTGGGGGACCTCAATACCCCACTGTCACAAATAGACAGATTATCTTGACAAAAAATCAACAACAAAATTCTAGAACTGAACCAAGCTTTTGAACAAATAAACTTAATAGATGTCTACAGAGTGTTCCATCCTACAAAATCAGAATACACATTCTTTTCACCTGCACACCGGTCATTCTCCAAAATAGACCACATACTAGCTCATAGAACATATTTAAGTACATGCAAAGGGATTGAAGTTAGGCCATGTATATTATCAGACCAATAGCATAAGAAGATCAATAGCACAAGAAACTGCAAAACCCCCACAAACACTAGGAAATTGAATAACACTCTCCTTAACAACCAATGGGTCAGAGAGGAAATTAAAGAATAAATTAGACAGTTTTTTACAAATACATGATAATGCCAATACAACTAAAAGGAATCTGTGGGACACAATGAAAGCAGTTCTATGAGGGAAATTCATAGCAGTGAATGCCCACACTAGGAAAACAGAGTGAGTGCAAATAAACAACCTAATGCTCAATTTTAAGCTCCTAGAAAAAGAAGAGCAAGAAACACCCAAAGCTCATACAAGGGAGGAAATTATAAAGATCAGATCAGAAATCAATGCACTGGAGAATAAGAGAACGATACAAAAAATCAACAAATCAAAGAGTTGGGTTTTCAAAAGAATAAATAAAATCGATAAACACTTAGCCATCCTTATCAAAAAAAAGAAAATGCTCAAATACATGCAATTAGGAATGAAAAAGGTGAAGTCACAACAGATCCAATAGAAATCCAGAGGATCATCAGTACCTACTTCGAGAACCTGTATGCTAATAAAATGGAAAACACAGAAGAAATGGACAGGTTCCTAGATAGATATGAATTACCAAAGTTGAATGAAGTAGATATAAAAAGTCTAAACACACCAATTACAATCAGTGAAATTGAAAATGTAATTAAAAATCTACCAACAAAGAAAAGCCCAGGTCCTGATGGCTTCACTGATGAATTCTACAAAATATTTAGAGAAGAACTATTGCCAGGACTCTTTAAACTTTTCTATGAAATTGAAAGGGAAGCAATTCTTCCAAATTCATTCCTGGAAGCAAGTATTACATTGATTACAAAACCAAGGAAAATCCCCACCAAAAAAGAGAACCAATCTCCCTAATGAAAATAGATGCAAAAATCCTCAATAAGATACTGGCAAACGAAATGCAGAGGGTCATCAAGAAGATCATATACTTGAACAAGTTGGACTTATCCCAGGGATGCAAAGGATGGTTCAATATATGTAAATCACACTATATTAACAAGAGTCAAGGACAAAAAATCACATGATCATCTCAATAGATGCAGAAAAAACATTCAATAAAATTCAACACCCATTCATGATAAAAACCCTGCAGAAAATTGGAATAGAGGGTCTTTATGTCAACTTGATAAAGGCTATCAACAAAAAACCAACAGCCAACATCATACTAAATGGTCAAAAAGTGAAAACCTTGAAGCTAAAATCAGGAACAAGAGAAGGATGTGCACTATCACCCCTCCTGTTCAACATAGTTTTGGAAACATTAGTCACAGCAATTAGGCAAGAGAAAGAAATAAAAGGAATAAAAATAGGAAAGGAAGAAGTTAAACTGACATTATTTGCTGACAATATGATACTCTACATAGAAGACCCAAAAAACTCTACCAACAGACTTCTAGACTTAATTGACAGATTCAGTAGAGTAGCTGGATACAAGGTCAACACTCAAAAATCAATAGCTTTCTTGTATGTACACAAATAAGAGACTCACTGAGAGAGAAATTAGGGAAACAATCCCTTTCACGATGCCATCCAAAAAATGACATATTTAGGAATCAATCTAATGAAGGAAACAAAAGACCTCTACATTGAGAACTATAGTACTCTGAAAAAAGAGATCAAAGAGGATATAAGAAAATGGAAAGACATCTCCTGTTCCTGGGTAAGAAGAACCAATACAGTGAAAATGGCCATAGTTCCAAAACTGCTATACAGATTCAATGCAATCCTGATTGAAATCCCAACAACATATTTCACAGATTAGAGAAAATAATGCAGAAGTTCATCTGGAACCAGAAGAGACCTAGAATAGCAAAAGGAATTCTAGGGAACAGAGTCATGGCAGGGGGTATCACAATTCCCAACCTGAAACTGTACTACAAAACCACTGAGTTAAAAACAGCATGGTACTGGCAAAGAATCAGACCTGAGGATCAGTCGAATAGATTAGAAGATGCAGAAACAACTCCAGACATACTCAGCTACCTCATCTTTGACAAAGGAGCAAACCATCCTCACTGGAGGAAAGATAGCTTCTTTAATAAATGGTGTTGGAAAAACTGGATTTCAACCTGCCAAAGACTAAAACTAGACCCCTGTCTTTTACCATGCACTAAACTAAAATTGAAGTGGACTAAAGATCTAAATATTAAAACAGAAACACTATACTTGCTGGAAGACAAGTTAGGGAGAACTCTTGAAGACAATGGTGTAGGAAAGGACTTTATGGACAAAACCTCAGTAGCACGGGAACTTGCACAAATAACCAACAACTGGGATCTCATCTTATTAAAAAGCTTCTGCACAGCAAGAGAAACCACCAACAGAGCTAAGAGACAACCTACAATGTGGGAAAAAATTTTCACCTGCTGTTCCTCAGACAAAGGTCTACTATCTAAAATATATAAAGAACTCAAAAAATCAGACCCCCAAATATAAAAACCGAATTCAGAAATGGGCATCTGAAATGAACCGACATTTCTCAGACAAAGAAGTAAAAGCAGCAAATAAACATATGCAAAAATGTTCAAAATCACTGGTGATTCGAGAGATGTAAATGAAAACAATGCTGAGATTTCACCTCACCCCAGAAAGAATGCCTGCTATCATGAAATCAACCAATAACAAGTGCTGGCAGTGTTGTGTGGAGAAAGGAACCCTTCTCCATTGCTGGCGGGAGTGCAGACTGGTGCAACCACTGTGGAAATCAATATTGAGATATCTCAAACAAGTAGGATTGGAAGTCCCATTTGACCCAGCTATTACCCTGCTGGGTATCTTTCCCAAAAAATTAAAAGAATCATATCACAGAAATATATGCACACCTGTTTATATTGGCACAGTTTGTAATAGCTAAAACTTGGAAACAGCCCAATTGCCCATCAACTGGAGACTGGATAAAGAAGATTTAAAAAAAAAATAAAGTGGAGTTCTACTCAGCCATAAATAATGAGAAACTAGAGACTTTTATAGCTAAGTGGATGCACACTGAGGCCATACTCTTCAGTGAAATAAATGGGACACACATGTGTAAATACTGAATAGTTTCTCTGGTGTGAAAAACTAAAAGTGTAAATGAGAATCAAAATGTATAATTGATATTGTAAATAGGAAGAAAATGATAAAGGAATAGGGCAAGTGGAGGGGAAGCGGAAAGGAAAGAAGGGAAAAGAAAAAATACGAATAAAGGAAAATCATGGAAACATGTTTATAAATAGGGAAGGGTGGAGGGGGTGAAAGGAGGGCAGGGGAATGGGGGAAAAATAAGAACCAGGATACATCACGTAAAGGTGCAAGATCCCAATGATGAATGTAACTGTATTGTATACCTAAAATGTACCAATAAACTAAATGGAAAAGAAAAATTTTATTGATTTTTACATATGTGAAACAAGGTTACCTCTAGTGCTGGTCAAGTCTTACTTGTTGATTGGCAAATCATCACCAGGCCATATTCTGCACTTATGAATATTCATTTTCATCTGGCTACCTTTAAAAAGTCACATCCTTTGAACTTCTCTATCCTAGATGTAGTGTGAGTCCATAATGCTAACTACAGGAGACACTTTATGTAAAGGCTTGTTCAATTCCACAATATATGTAAGAGAAAAAAATTCAAAAATATCTAAATATACAGTTGATGGAATGGCCTGATAAACTCACAGAGTTTTAAAACAACCGTATAAAGAATTGAGGCTAATTTATCCAATATATTGGCTTTTGCATGTCTGTAAGTTTAAATGGTTCAAACTGAATTAGTGTAATATTTTAAAAAATTATAGTATTTTTTTAAAGTTTCCTTAAAGTGTAGGGGACCCCTCTCCCCTTTCTCTTTCCCCAGAGGAAAAAGAAAATCTATTATGATGGTTGAATATTTACAAACAGCTTAGACACTTAGTTGACCTTAAGCAAAACTAACAGCATTTTGTTTCCCCTAAGGTTTTCATTTTCTGTTCCTAATGGATGTACTTAGCAAGGGAAGTTGTGAACACTGCCAAACAGCCACAGACAGCTGTGAGACCATCTTGAAGCTGCTTCCCAAAGAAGTCCACTGTGGAAGGATGTAGCTGTCACTCCCTGGGAAAACAGAAAGGAAGAATTTGACAAAGGAGGAAATCAGCTGTTGGACCAAAGAAGGATTTAAACATCGAAGAAATCCCAACCATTGAAGACAGTTGTTCTGCTGCACAGTCCTGAGGCTTGCTCTACGTCTACTTCTGTTGGCCTAGCAATTTGCTCAGCCCTTGCTATTTTGGGCAGGAATTTCCACAGAGCTGGCATATCTTCAGCCTCCGAGGTTTCCTCTGATTGACTGATCAACAGGTGTTGAAAAAGCCTGTGGCAGAAATATCACAGACCCAGTGTGCTCATTTGACTTTTGTAGCTGTGACCGTAGTCTCATTTGGATGGACTATTTCATGAGGAGCCCTTCTGCAGAATAAAAATAAATAGATCAGTTATAGGACTTATAGGTAATTAGTATTCCATACATTCAGCATAGGCATTCAGTAATAGTATATATTATTTATGATTTATAAGTTGAATTAATGGTTGTACAGCTGAAACCTAAATTGAATATGTTATAGAATAAACTTTTCAAAGAAATATTGCTGGTATTGTAGTCTTAAAAATACATTAAGCTATCTTGATTTAGTTTTGTTTTATAAGCAAACTTTGAGAAAAACCATTAAAATGATAGAGAAAAAATGAAAAAGAAAAACTCATATGTAAAGTATTAGATTGTCAAATATTTAAGAAATGCAAATTGTTGAACTACTTTCATGTTAAATTTCACGGTCCTTTTTTCTTCCTTCTTTATTTTTTATTTTGTGTATGTGATACTGGAGATTGAACATAGGGCCTTCACACTGAACTACATTTCCAGCCCTTTTTCTAATTTTTAAAAAATTTTATTTTGAGACAGAGTCCTGCTAAGTCACCAAGCTGCCCAAGCTGAGGTTGAACTTGTGATTCACCTGTCATAGCCTCCCAGAGTGCTGGGGTTATGGACGTGCAATACCACACCTGGCTTTGAATTTCATTTCAGGATTTTTTATTATAGTAAGGCAAAAGAAACACATGTACATGTGTTACTCAAATTTTCAATAAAAATGAGAAAATCTAATAAGACTAAAATTCTCATCATATTTATCACAACACACCTTCCCATCATATTTGGGGAAAAGTCACAATCCTTATTTTCTTCATCTCCTACATTGTCTGCCTCCTTGCCTGCCTTTGTGACTTTCTCTTCAGCCACTGTGGCCCTATCCTTTTTGCTTCAGCCACATGGCTCTCTTTGCCACTCTGTGGACCCAGTGGTTCACTCAGCTCAGGGCTTTGGTGTCCCCAGCCAGTCAGTGCTCTCCAAGAAAAGAGAATGGCAGGACTTTTTGCAGTCTTCAGATCTTTAATCAAGTCACCTTCCTGATGTCACATTCCCTGTCTACCCTTCCTAAAAACCTACCCTTTCTCCATCATTATACCTCCTTTCCCTGTGTATTTTTTCTCTGACAGCCTTATTTAATAGAATGTAACTTTTACTTCTCCTGTTATTGTTTCTATTCCACTCCAGAATGCAAACCCTGAAAGGAAGGAGTTTTTGTATTTTGTTTACTTACTATGCCATCATCAGTATATAAAATGTGTTGAGGACATTTTTAAAACACATGTTCAGATACACTTTATAAATATGTGTTTAGTGGCTATTACAAGGAATGTCCAGAAAATACGTTTCAGTGCAAATGGTTTGACATTACTGTTGCCACTCAGCACAAGGCTTTTCAGACTGGCCTTATAACTTAAGGAAGCATATGCTACCTGGTATTCTATTCATGGTTCTCAGTATTTCCTGATAATAATAATACCTGTATCCTATTGCTTTGTATCTGATCTCTTGGGAAAATTTATTTAATCCTGTAACAACCATATATGTTCTTATTCCCATTTTACAGATGAAGAATTGAGGCTAATTAACTTATTCAATGTACTGAAGTGAATACATGTTGGAACTCACACTAGATAATTCATCTGAATTAAAATACTATTTGTCATTAAACAATAGTATTGCAGAGATCTAAACAGTGATGAAATACTAATAGATCAAATCTGAAAACAACAAGGAAATGATAACCGATGTTAAACTAGGGAGGTACATGAGCAAGTTTACATGTTAGATAATTACTCTGGCAGGACAGTGCAAAATGATATGGAGAGAATGGGTTGGAGTCAGGAAATGAAGCTGTTGTAATAAACCACATGAGAAGAAATGAACCACATCCTAGTCAGGGAAGATTCAAAAAAATATGTAGCATTCAGGCAAGTCATGAGCTAGAATTCATTGATTGTTGAGGGAAGTGAGGAACAAATACTGAATTCCAGACTTTCTACATGAGCAGTTAGAAATAAATGACAGTGACCCAATCCTGATTAGTAGTGTAAGAACAGTAGACTCAGAAGAGAATGGTGAGGGTGAAATCAAGAGTGAAGTCCTCTTGAAAGAAGGCACAGATATAAAATCTCAAATATTGTCAAGAGGTCAGTAAGTCAAGGACTAAACAATATTGTTTGGATTTGGCAATCAACAGATCATCATTAGTGGTGTTTGGCAGAGAGCTTCAGGGTAGAGTCTGGCTAAAGGTAGACTGCACAAATCATATTTAGGAGTTTAGAGGAGAAGAAATAGATATAATGAACATATAAGGTGGCATTCTTTTACAATTCTGGAGGTCAGAAGACTAAAATCAAGAGCAATGTTACTTCTACAGTAAGAGCGGGTCTATTTATTTGCCTCTATCAAATTCTAGAAGACACCCGCATTACTTGGCTTGTGGCCTATTCTATGAGACAGCAATTTCTCTCCTCTCTGACCTTTGTTCTCTCTTATATGGAACCTTGAGATTGCAAGATCTTTCCCTGGATAATCCAAGAAAATCTCTCCTCTCCAGATCCTTAAGCAAATCACATATGCAAAATTCCTCTTGCTTTTAATGATAATATTAAAAGATTCTGAGGATTAGGACATCTTCATGTTTTGGGGGTATATATTTGCTTACTATAGTCCATGTTCTACCCCCTAAATATTGATATAAATGTCATAAATGAAATACACTAACTCCATTTCAAGTTCCTCCAAAATTTCAATCCATTATAATATTAACTCAAGCTTTAAAAAAGCCATCTAAATCTTATTAGCTTCATAGACCCCAAATTCATCATATAAATTATTTAGATCAGGAGTGGCTAAGACTTTGGGTATAACCATCCTAAAACATAATTCCTCTTCTTCTATGAATCTTTAAAACCATTCTGGCTTCCAGAATGCAAAGGTGAGACAGTGACAGGGTGTCAGTTACAGATGTTCTTGTACAAAAAATAAAAAAGGAGGAGGAGAAAGGAGGGAAGGAGCAGGAGACAGATGAGTAGGAGGAGGAAGGGGAGGAGAGGAAGGAAGAGAAGAAGGAGAAGGAGAAGGAGAAGGCAGAGGAGGAGAGAAAGAAAGAAAGAGAGAGAAAAAGAAAGAAAGAGGAAGGAAGGAAAGAAGGAAGGAAGGAAGAGAAAATAATCACTTATCACAAGAAACTTCAAAATTTAGTGAGGCAAACTCCATTAGATTTCAAGGCCTGGGAATAATTCTCTGTAGCTGGGGCTGGGCCTGAGGTTGTGCCACTGGGGCCATCCTCCTTTTTTCATGAAAGAGCACAGGTTTATGTGAGTAATGTTATCAGAGTGTTTACTGCTTGTATAATTTTTGGAGTGCTATAGCCTTTTTAAAATTTTGTTCTCTCTCTGTCCCTTTCAGTCCAAGTTGGCAGTGTTTCTATTGCTATAACCTCCTCTTGAAGCTTGTGAATCTCCTGTGTATGTACAGGAATTTTCTTCTTTGGACAAAAGTTTCCTCCATCAGTTTCCTGAAAGTCTTATTTAATATTCCTGACCTGCTGAGACTGAGGAGGCTTGCAAGCCACATGTCTAATCAATTCATGACCCCTTTGTGTGACTAAATACTCTAACGTATACATCTGTTTTGAGCCACTAGAAATGGTTGCACATCCATACTCATAACTTTCTCTCCAAAGCATGCTTTTCTGACACTGGATCTTATAATTTTAGCTTTTCCTAAATCATCAAGTCCCGGTTCCTTTTTACTCAATTGTTTTCACTCTTATAAGGGTTCTTGTGATTGTATCAGATCCACTCAGAAATTCCATGCTCATCTCAGCATGTTAGTACTCTTAATAATATATGCAAAGGTCCTTTTGCTTTGTAAAGTAACATGATCATAGGTCTGAGGAGTGGGACATAGGATCATTGGGAGACCATTATTCAGTATACTATAACAGTAGACAGGGAGAGGTTAACAGCACAGGAAATTAAAGATGATAGAGTGAGATCCTTGAGGAAGCTGGAGCTATCAAATGCAAATCAAAGGAGGTCAGTTATGTTGCATAAGAGCATAATACTGTCTTCTTAGACTGTAAGTAAGGTCAGTAAGATTTCACAGTTGAAAGGAGTATCTTTGAAATATATATACATATATATATATATATATATATATATATATATATATATGTTGCAAAAACTTGAAGAGAACTGCAAAATACAATAGGGTATCTGGGGCCACTGTAAAAAAATAGGGGAAGTGTGGTCATAAACACCAAACTTGAGGTAATAAATATTAATTTCCATCAATGTCCTGGCATGGAAGAGATATGGTTAGGTTGCAGGACAAGTATGAAGGAAAGTCAGGAGATGAAGTAGAGGATGTTAATGAGAGAAAGGTTTAGTGCCTGCTTATAGAGCTGGCCTGAGGAGGCAGAGGAGTGAGGCTCTCAAGGAACCTGAGAGACTGGGGAGACCAGAAGTGTCTGGAAAGTGGAAATGGAGTTTGTGCTTCTCAAGACTCTGAATGAAGTCCAAGCTAGAATCATGGGTATAGATCATGCATTACAGTAGAAGAGAACTGGATATTGATTTGGAGTAGGGTTTTTTTAAAATATATATATCACATATGAACTTTGGGGTCCAAAATAGGAAAAGTAGAGTGAACATCTAGGGAATCCCCACTTAATAAATTTATATTATTAAAAGATGGAACAAAAGATGATAATTTACATTAAGAATGTGTAGGGATCTTAGGGAAAAGGGAAAGGGGATGTTACTAGAACTTGTGCAGTGAGTCCTAGTTTCCTGTGAGCCATGACAGCACAAGGTGAACTAATTAATACATAGACAGAAATGAGGCTTAGAGAAGAAGCTGAGCTTTGGGCCTGATCAGTGCTGCTCTGGGCCACAAAGATGAAAGCCCTGAGCTTGCCACACCTTTATTCATTACATTGGGAGTAACAGATGACTTAGAGGGTGGCAGTGATAATTCTAGAACAATGAGGAATTTTTACAGATGAAAATCCTAGGTCAAGAGGAACTTATGTTGATTAGAAATTTATCCATCCCTAGGATGTTTTCAGCTGGTGTAATCCTGCTCTGGAGCTTCACACCATCATGGTACCCTTGAGGTCTTGGCTGTGACTGGAGGCAAAAACAGAGTTACATCTCAACATGCCACAACTGGCCTGTAGGCAGGAAAACTAGGTCTAATCATAATTTTAATTGTGAAATGATTTTTCCCCAAAATTCTGTAGAATTGCTTCTGACATGGTTCATTTCAGTAGAAAGAAGAAGAAATCAATATTAAATTCTACGTATTTTGTGAGTGGGAAAGTGGGACATGATCTCAACAGTCCAAGCAGGTTTATTGCTAAACCTGGGAGGAATCTCTCTGTCAGAGAACAGAGAAGGTGTCTCTTACAGGCTAACAGGGTTTTTAAATAGCATCTTTTGGCAGGCCTCTAAGAGGGTGGGTTGGAGAAATGACAGGTTCGTGGTTTGCTGATGCGTTCTCCATAACCTGCTGACATGTCCTCCAGGGACTGCTTGTGACCTCTTACATGCCCTCTGTGACCCACTGTCATGTCCTTAGGGGACTGCCTCAGCTTGCCAATGTGTCCTCCAGGACCAGTTGACATGTCCTCTGAGATGAAAGCCAAATGAAACCTAAGATGGTGGGTGGGCTCATTGGAACTGGTGGTATCCCTGACTGGGCTCTATTACTTTGGGGTGCAACAATAACACTAACGTCTGAAGAATTTGTGTTGGATAGTTTAGTAGAGATAGAGAATGTTGTGCTTTAGCTGTTATCTTTGGCATTAAGTAAATTTTGAAATCTTGGCTATCATTAATTAGCTGTAAGATCATAAACAAGTAATTTAAAGCCCTATAATTTAACCTTACCCATAAAATGGCAATAATAGCTATATGTACCTCTGGGATTTTGTAAAATTAAATGTGGCAATACATGTTAAAGTTTTAGCCTATTGTTTAGCACATAAATAAGCTCAATAAATGCTTTTACAACAAAACTCAATTTTCTGCTGCTTGTAGATTTGTTCTGATGCTATACAGATCTAGTAACTATTAGATACTAATGCAATACTTACATGAGATGAAAACACAACTTAATTATGAGTTGAATTTCAGGTTCTTCATCACTGACAGACACAACTATTTTCAAAAGACAACTAGGCACTTGATAATGGCTGTACCTCCATATTAAAACAACTCAATCTTTCAATTTCTGAGAAAAAATGATTTTTTTGTGTGGCTATTTTGGGCTCTTTCCATTGTGGACAGGTTATCAGAATCTCATCTTATTTGAAGATCAAATTGCTGGCTTCCAGTACCCCTCATTTACTCCCTAACTCTACTGCTGAGGTCCTCATCACCACCTTGACATGCAGACTGTGGAATTAAGTGTCTGGAGCATTAAGGCAAAAACAAGCTAGGGTTGAAACTCAAACTGCAAAGAATAGGAGCAATGAGCATTTTCCTTCTCAATTTAAATTCTTTGTGGCATGTGACTGGTGCTACAAATGTACATTGGACAGAGGTCCTGTTGGAAATGTTTTAATAAAATAAACTTCTTAAGGCAAATGCTCAAAGCCCACACCTTCTTTTACTATTTTTGAATGGCAAGCACCTCCCAGAGATAAAGGAAAACTGCATCTCACCTGTAATATTATAGCCCCTAACATCCTGCATTTACTTGGTCAAACTCTTCATTTCCTTCATTCTTCTTGGACTCCCAGATCGTGCTGCTTTTATTACTTCTACATTCCCATCCTTGTATCCATTGTTGTCTTATTAAAATTCTCAGAGTGAAACAATGGATGAGAGGACTACTGATCCCAGATCAATATACTGCTGCCTGAAAATTGGACAACAGGAAACCCAAAGACTTCAGGGTGGAAAAAGGAAGGCGAAACTTTCTAGGTAGGCAAAAAAGACATCATCTGGTCACTGGGTACACCGAGTGGGACACTAGGGTCCACCCTAGGTTCCCTGTCCTCTACTCTGTCCCTGTGGGGGCACACAGCAGCTCCAAGGTCCAACCTGAGTGAGGAGGAGTAGGAAGTGCCTTGGAGCTTGCAGGGTTTGGTGGGTCTTGGGTGTGTCAAGGTGAGAAATATCTCTGGTGAGGGACCTGGAGTGGAGCTATTCCCTGGAGATTCCAGATCTCCTTACACTTTGAGATGCACTAAGGTGGGAGAGAGGAAAAGGTTTATTACATAGAAGTAGTTCATTTAAAGGCAGATTTAGAAGTTCAAACAATTATATCCACATGGAATAGATCCTCAGGACTTTGAACACTCTTCCTGAAAAGTGTAGAGGATCATGTGATGAATCTAAACTTTGCAGTTGAATAGAACAGAAGTGTTCAGAAAGCAATTTGTGTATATAGTATCTATCCATTCACTCACCTGTCTTCTATTCCCTGTCCATCTCTATGTGTTAGACTTTTAAAACATATTTGGTGATCCTGCTAGTTTGAGCAAGTTTTTCTCGCTTAATGATTTATGGGTACATATTTGTTTTATTTATAACTGCTGTGTATCTCATTGAATGCCATACAACGGATTCATTTTATTTTAAGCAAAACAGAAGGCTGTAAAACAAGAAAAAAGTGTTATTTTCTACTGTTTTCTTCCTCATACTTAGTCTCACAGGTTTAGTTCCCTTCAAGATTATCATAAACATATACTTATGCATCTATTTTTTTGGTTACTTATAGGTGTATAGACCATGGGGAGAGAACCCATGGTCTTTGTACTGAGCTACCTCTCTAGCCATTGAGTGAATGAATGAGACAGTATCTTGCTATGTCACCAAATTGTCCAGGCTGGGCTGGAACTGGTGATTCTCGTGCCTCAGATTCCCAGAGTGCTGATATTACTTGTGCCACTCTGTAATTGTCCCACCATACAGGGCTGCTCTGTGACTTTTAACTATACAAAGCATGACTATATGTATTTTCCTTCATGGCGACATTGACATGGCTTTGAAGTCTCTGGCTTCCTCCCTGCTACTGGGGTTCTGAGGGTTGTTTCACTGACATTAGCTTTTTTAGGGAAGCTTGTAGTGTATTTGGGAATACAATTCTGTAAGCATTTCAGAAGTCTATTTTTGTTTGTTCTAGTTCATTCCCTATGTCATTAATTATACACAGAGATTTTACATTTTCATCTTTAATTCCCATTAATTAATTAGACATGAATTCCCATGGATTGATTAGATAGACAAATTAATTGTCTATCTTAAGTTCATTTGAAATAAGAGATGAGAAGGTAATACCTTCATCTGTTCTCTGCAGCCAAGCTAAGTTCCTTTGTTTAACTGAGAAATCTTTGAGTATTTTTTTTTTTTTTTGGTAACGGGGATCGAACTTGGGTCCCTGCACTTGCACAGCAGGTGGTGAAACCACTGAGCTAAATCCCTGGCCCTTGAGTATTTTTTGAACAAGGCTTTTCTTTCAATTTTTTGCTTCCCCCCCACAGACATCTCATTTTTACTTGGAAGTACAGAAGAAATGGCTCTAGGAGATCTAGGAGATACAAATTTTATGGCTCACTTCTAACTTTGCTTTCAAACTACCAAGTTCTTTCATAGAGTCTTTCTCTTTTTTCTTTGGCAAGAGCTCCTTAAAGAACAAATAAAAGGAAATGAAAATTAACCTTCAGTGTTTTCCAATCACTTTCTTGAGGGCATTGGCCTCAAGGCATGAGGTTGGATTCCTAGTTTTGCTGGAGAGTTTCTACCATAGGTTTTTCTTTACTTCATATAAATTTCTAGCTTTGGACCCAGGAAGCCTTGCTTCTCACTGCTAATTATCTGTCCAGTAGGCCCAAGATACATATCATATGTTGTAGTTCATGTCTAGATGTCCCCCCAAAGCCTCATGTGCTCATAGGTGTGGCTTTGTGGAGGTGATTGGATGAATCACAGGGCTGTGATACTTATTAGTGGATTAGTCTACTGATGAGTTCATAAGTAAATATTGTTTGGGAGGTAGATCCCATTTGAAGGATCTGGGTCACTCACTGGGGTTGTTGACTGGAAATGATGTAGCTCCCTCCCTCCTGATTTCACTCTCTGCTTCCAACTGCTGAGTCATGAGCTATTTCTCCTCTATCATGCCCCTTTGCCATGCCACCCTAACTTGGATTCAGCTGACTATGAACTGGTACAAACTGACGCCAAAAGGAACCTTTCCTTATTTAAGTTATAGGTGTTGAGTATTATGTTCTAGCAATGAGAAAGTAAGTAAGTCATCATATTTTGTTCATTTTTGTAATCCACGTTGTCTTCTCATTTTATATCTCCGAAATGAAGAGAATATTACAAATCTATGGTACCTTTTATTCATTTGTTGGTGTGTTCTGTCTCTCTGTTTTTATTATCACTTTCTCAGTTCTTACATTTAAGGCATGATCAATATTGAAATTGAAAAAAAAATTTCCTTTGTTTTAGATGGTATTACACTAATAGTGTCTTGCTGTGTATTTTTGTGATGTCAATATGCATTGATACTCAATGTCTAGATCCATTAATTCATTAGATACTTCAGAATGAGGACAATATAAATCCATCAACTCGTCCTTCCTTCTTTCTTTCAACCTGTTAACTTCTATAAAGACAAAGTTCTTTCTTATATATTTTTTTGCTTAATCAAAGATATGATTATATAAGAAATACAGAATTACTATTTGATTTATTTAATCTTTATTTTTTGTATTTATCACCTATCTTTGTTTGCTAAAGCTGCATAACAAAATGCCATAGACCATCTAGCTTAAACAAGAGGAGTTTATTTCTCATAATTCCAGAGGCTGAAAAGTCTAAGATCAAGATTCTGTTTTATTCAGTTTCTAGTGAGATTTCCTCTTCTTGGCTCGGAGATGGCCACTTTTTTGCTGAGTCCTATATCCTTACATGGCTGAGAGTATGAATGTACTCTCTTATGTCTCTTTTTATAAATAAGACTAAACCTATCAGATGAATGCCTGACCTTCATGACTTCATTAAAGACTGACTTCAAAAGTTCCCATTGTTACCCAACTGAGTCCGAGGAAGTTCTTTAAGCTGAGATGAGCAACTTAACTCACCCTAAACATAGAATGTTTGGAGGTGTGCTGACTCCCTTCCTGGAAAAAGAATTTTCAAGGAGCATCAGTAAGAGGCACGGAAAGTGTTTATGAGACAGAAACGTTAGTACGCACTCAAGAGTACAGTGCAGGCCCTAGAGAGAGGCATGCTAGTTTGGAGCTGGGAATATTTATGTTTTTGGAGGTGGAAATCTGTGGAATTTGACAATCTATAATCTCAGTCTTGGTTTAGTTAATTGCAGGAGGATGGCCCACCCACAGAAAGACAATGGTCTATTTTTAGGGAAAAGCTTATTTTATAGGGCAAAAGGTGGTCTTTTCACAGGTGAAAGAGGACCATTTCCAAGTAAAAAGGGATGACCAAACCTATTTACAGGTGAAAGAAAATTCCCAAGGTTTGGAGAAGAAAGGAAAAGAAAAAGTTTAAATTGGGCTTATGCCCTGAGACTGTATTTTTTAATTTTAAAATTATAATTTTTATTGTCTCCTTTTTGCCTATTTTTTATTTCTCCTTTTCTTCCTCACCATTTCCAAATGCCATCAAAATGAGGGTCAGGGCTTCAGTATTGAGTTTGGGGGACAAACATTCAGTCTATAATACTACCCTTGGATGCTATTTATGGAGTTCTTATTTTTTTTAAATGACAGAAATAATATACTTCTTCCTTACCATTTTTTTCTTTTTACTTACCAAATTGGTTAGTTATTTTAGTGATTTTACATTATAATCATTTAAACTATTGCATTGTGCTCTCTGAAAAAATTAAGCTCATTGATATTTGTCTATATATTGAGTCTAAAAATTGAAAAGCAACAAAAACATAGTACTATTAGTATTCATTATAGTATTCATTGTGAAGTCAAATTTGTAATCAGATCCAAATAGTAGTATATTGTTACTGGGTTCTGAGGTGCTGCGGACTCTCTCTAAAGATTATTTCTAGGATCTTCTCTTCCTGAACAAAGAGTTGGTCAATACAAGTATGAAAGGTAGCAAGATTTTACTTTTATCAAAAGTAGTGAGGCAAGAGACTACACATGGCAAAGCTGGTTGGGAAAGTAGGCATAACCTGTTAATTACAAAACCCCAGGACACGCTGCTTGCAGAGCAGCTCCCAAAGCCCTGCAGGAGCAGGTTTGAGATAGGATGGCCCACACCTGATGTCAGCCTGAAGAACGGGAGACACAAAAAGGACAGTTGACATTGAGCTTTTCCTCACTGTTGTTACTTTTGCACGGCAGACCACTGTCACCTTGTAGAGTGTACTTGTTTTCCTACCTTTATCTTTGGGGCTTGTCTTGACCAATTCTTTGCTCAGGACAGAACGTATCTAGAAACTACCTCTAAAAAGAGACTGTAGTGTTATAGGCAGCTAAATTAGACAAAATTAGTATACAGTCAGAAAGGGCCTGGGGTCTCTAGGAAGTCAGTGAAAGGTGGAAACATCAGAATTGCAGCTGGAGGCACATCTGAAGACCAGACCTCAAGATTAAAATCACAATGGCCAGACTTACATACCTCCCTTAAAACACTTGATATTATACTGTAATTGGGACCTGTTATGGCTTCTGTCTAAATGTACCTCCAAAGCCTCATATGGTCATAGGTGGGGCTTTTCAGAGATGGCTGGATCTAGAGTGTGTGATGCTGGAATTAAGGGTGTGTGATTATTAAATTAGTCCACTGATAGGTTTGGGATAATTCTGGGAGTAGATAATGGGAAGGCCCACCCTAGTTATGAGTACTACCTGCCCTAAGGGTAGGTAACCTGGATACATTAAAAGGACAGAAAGAGAGCTATTGTGGATGGTTGCTACTTGCCACTTCCCTGGTTTGCTGCCTTCTGCCTACCATGAACTGTTTCTCCTCTGAGAAGTTCCTCTGCCATGCCACCTTGCCTTGGGGCTAGCTGATTAGAGACTAAAACCTCTACAGACTGTGACCTAAATAAACCTTTCCTCCTTTTGAGGCAGAAAGAACTACCAAACACAATGGATAATTATTGTAAAATATCTGTTAATCAACTCTGTGCTAACACCCTGTTTGAAACTTGTGTGTGGTTTGAAACTTGTGTGAAATTGTCCCTGCTTGGAAACTCTGGGTGGGCCTCCTCCCTCTTGTGGGGGCAGCCTGCTCCCAGAGACATTAGAAGTTAGCCTTGAAGTGTGTCTAAGTACCGCATACCTAATGCTACTGTACCACACCCTTGCTAAGTTCTGTAATCACAACTTATGCTACCCTTGCCACCTAATGCTGTTTTATCATGCCCTTGCCATGTTCTGGTGTGTAACTGCAAGTTAAGCTGCCCTGTAAAAGGTATAAAAAGAAGAAACTGTCTTAACTTGTGGTCAGCCTACAAGGACTCATTTTCTGAGGTTGGCCATTGCCTGGAAATAAACTTCTTTTTTATTTTACCCAACTCTCCTGGTTTCTGAAAGATCATTTTGACTCCCTTTGCTGCAACATTTGGTGCATTGGTTGGGAAATCAAGATAATCTTCTGGCCACTTGGCCAATGGCTCAAACCTTGCCAGAGTGAGTTTGGCCTCCTGACTCCTCTGAGGGGAAGGGCACCCTTGGGAGAATTCTCTTAGTCCCCTTGGGGACTCACAATGCCAACCTCATCGACAGAGGCTTGACCAGACCCGGAAAAGAGACAAGGAGCTGAGGGACTGAATGAGTGACTAACTTCGGACATGGCAGACTGCCCTGGGAAAAGCCCTAAATTCAATTTTCAGTCTGTTTCCTGATGCAAGGCACAAGAAGGGCCTGCTCACCTCTTAACTGGGAATATCACATTTCCATCTGGTAGGTGCTTTTGAATTCCTGTTTGTTGGGGCTCTTCAGAGTCCCATCTGATAGGGGCTTTTGAAGTCCCGTTTGTTGGGGATCTTTGGAGTCCCATCTGCTTTGTGAAGATTGAGTTAAGGCCATCCCAGGGGCACAGGAATATTTAACCTCTGAATGACTGTGTGTGAATGTGAGACTGAGTGTGAATGGACAGTGAAAAACTATAGGTTGTTCCATCTGTGTCCATGACTAAAGAGGGGGGCACCTCTGTGCTTAACTATCCCTCTGAGGTTACAGATGTGATTGGGCCTGATCTGCAATTCTATGGACATGTCTAACGAAGGGCTAAGAGGGTGCTCTCATGACAAGATAAATACACACTTATGCCTGGACGGTCCTGAAAGTGCTGGTCACACAGCCAGACAGGTGCCTATGTGGATCATCTCTGATGGTCACCCTCCTTTGTTTGTCTTGTGTTTCCATACATGGGGTCCCATACACACACCAACACTCTGATTGGCCAATCATGAGGACAGGAACATCTTGTCCTACTATTTTAGAATGTGTGCTTAAGAATTTTAAGAAAGGTTTTACTGGAGATTATGGTATTAAGATGAAACCCCAAAAGCTTAGAACCTTTTGTGAATTAAAATGGTCCAAGCTTTGCCCAGCTTGGCCACCTGAGGGATCCCTAGATGGGGGTCTCATCTGAACCATCTGGCAGGAGGTCACTGCCCCTGGACAGGAACATCCAGATCAATTTCCCTATATTGATTCATGGCTCCAATTGTGCCACAGAATGCCTCCTTGGCTTCATATGTGTGCCTTGGAAGCAAAAAGCAGTATTCTGGTCCTCTGTCAGAAAGAGGATGCTGGAAAGAAACTGGTCCTTTCATACCCTAACTGAGAGAATTTAGACTTTCTCCCTCCTTACCTGACTTTCTGGCCCTTACCTGGGCCCCTGCAGCATCAGCACCAGTCTCAGCACCACTGGCACCAGTCCTAGCCTTGCCTGATTCAACCCAGCCACTCCAAGATCCTACATCCACATCTGCTTTGGATGCAGAGCCCACTAGTCCAGTGGCTCACTGCCTCTGCTCCATGCATCTCCAGATGCCCCTCAGAGAGTATCCTAATCTAGCAAGAGACCCCTCTGACCTCATGCATCCACCTTTTAGCTCCATTGATTTGGTGAATTGGAAGAATCATACTCCTTCCTACTCAGAAAAAGCAGAGGCGATGTCTAGACTCCTGACCTCTACGTTTTGGACAACCACCCAAACTGGGAAGATAGCAACTGATGATGGCACTCCTCAAGACTGAGGGATGCAGAGTCATAGATGGAGCAAGACAATACCTCAAGACTCAGGTACCCCAAGATGAGGCAAATGAAGAACAATGGATAAATGATCACCTGCCTCACAATAAACCTGACTGGGACCCTAACATGGATGGAGGACTAGAGAGACTCAGGAAGTACTGCAAAGCCCTCATAAAAGGGATGGAAGCAGGAGCTCAAAGGCCAAATAGCATGACTAAGATAGCAGAAACCCTTCAGGAAAAAGATGAAAGCCCACAGAAGTTCTACAAGCAGCTGTGTGAAGCCTACAGGACATATTCACCCTTTGGCCCTGAGGCCCCTGGAAATCAGCAAATGGTCAACACTGCATTCATAACCCAGGCTATGGCAGACATTCAAAAGAAGATTTAAAAACAAGAAGGCTGGGTGGTGGTGAATATCACCCAGCCGATCCTCATTGCCTGAAAAGTCTATGTGAACCAGGAACAAGAAGAAAAGAAGGAACAAAGAAAAGAATGCCAAACCAAACAGAAGTTCGCTCTCCTGGCAGCAGTGCTGGGCCAGCCTAGAACAAGAAATAAAAAGGAAAACCCATTCAAGAGCTCCTGCCAGGGGCCTAACGCACAGAACAGCTTGCCAAAAGGATGAAGATATGCTGATTTGGATCCAGACCAATGTGCCTACTATAAGGAACATGGACATTATAAGAACAAATGCCCAAAGGAAAAGAGGAGACAGGAGAGAAGGCAACAAGAAAAAGAGGATGTCTCCCTTTCCACTCTCCTTTCTTCAGCCAGAAAAGAAGATGAATAGGGATGACGGGGCTCTTTGAATCTAGGTCTCTGTGAGCCCCTAGTCAAAGCCAAGGTTAGCGACCACAATGTTATCTTTATGGTGGACAGTGGAGCAGAACATTCTGTTGTGACTCAGTTAGTCACCTCTCTGAGCACATGGCACCCTCAAGTTACTGGGGCCATGGGAATCCCCATCAAAAAGACTCTTTGCCAGTGCAGGACATGTATGATTGGGGGACATCAAGTGACCCACAAGGTTTTGTTTATGCCTGAATGTCCCATTCCACTCTTGGGGAGAGACCTTCTCTCTAAGCTGGGGGCCACCATCACATTTGATAAGGATACTGGTGATACTCTTCTGGGTCTGAGCACCCCCCCCCCCCAACATATGCTGCTGGTCACAGTTCCCCAGGAGGAGGAATGGTAATTATTTGAGGGTGATGAAACTGAAATCCAAGAGACATGAGAGGATTGAGAAAGACTTAGGACATTCCTCCCAAGAGTCTTGGCTGAAGACAATCCACCTGGCCTTGCAAAGAGACATGCTCTGATAGTGGTGCAACTCAAGTCCAGAGCCCTTCCAGTGACCCTTTGACGGTATCCGATGGCACAGGAGGCTCGGAGAGGAATCCACCCCCACATAAATAGATTAAAAGAAGGTGGGCTCCTTGTAGAATGGCAATCACCTTGGAATACACTGCTCCTCCCAGTAATGAAGCCTAACAGGGACTAGAGACCTCAAGACTTGAAGGCCATTAACCAGGCCACTGTTACCTTACACCCTGCCATTCTGAACCCTTACACCCTGCTCAGTCTGATTCCTGCAAAGGCAGAATGGTTCACCTGCCTAGATTTGAAAGATGTGTTCTTCTGCCTTCAAGTTGCCCCAGTGAGTCAGTCACTTTTTGCCTTCGAATGGAAAGATCCAGAAACAGGATGAAAAGGACAGCTGACTTGAACCTGACTACCACAGGGATTCAAGAATGCTCCCACTTCGTTTGGGGAGACATTGGCTTCAGAATTAAACTATTTCTCACATGCTCACTACAACTGCTGCCTGTTACAATATGTAGATGACCTCCTCCTTTGTAGTGAGTCAGAGAAAGACTGTTGGAAAGGGACCAAGGCCCTCCTCGAGTTTCTGCAAGATGTGGGATATAAAGTCTCATGGAAGAAAGCACAAATCTGTCAGAGCAAAGTGCGGTATATGGGATTTGACTTAGATAAAGGACAAAGGAGGCTAGGTCCAGAGAGAAAGGAAGTCATTTGTTCTCTGCCAAGACCCACAACCAAAAGGAAGCTCTGAGGATTCCTCAGCACAGCAGGATTCTGCAGAATCTGGGTTCTGGGGTTCACAGAAAAAGCAAAGCCGCTATATGAGATGCTGAAAGGGAAGGAAAAGGAACATTCCAACTTAGAATGGAACACTGAACAAGATTCATCCTTCAGAGGACTGAAAAAGGCTTTGAGTGAAACTCCTGCACCCGGCATCCTGGATGTCACCAGACCCTTCAACTTGTTTTTAGATGAGAAAAATCATGTTTCCTTGGGGGTCTTCACTCAGAAGATGGGCCCTTGGGAAAGACCTGTTGCTTACCTCTCAAAAGCTTTAGACTCTGTGGCAAGAGGCAGCCTCCCTGTTTATAACCTGTGGCTGCTACAGTCATATTAATAAAAGAAGCTGACAAGCTGACTTTAGGACAAGAACTAACTGTATACTTCTCATTCAGTAATGGAGTTATTAAATAGTAAAGACCAGAATTGGCTCTCCAATAGGCACATCACTCAATACCAGGCACTGCCGTGTGTGAAAATCCTCACCTGACCATCATGGCTGTAAAAACTCTGAATCCTGCAACTTACCTGCCCTCTGAAATGGGTCTACCTGACCATGATTGCCTGATGACTGTTGATGAAGCCTGTGCTAGGCTACCAGACCTTCAGATGACTCCCCTGACTGACCGTGAGTACACCCTTTTTATGGATGGAAGTAGCTCAGTTAGGGAGGGAATCTGCCACTCTGGATATGCAATGGTAACCACCGAAGAGGTGCTCCTAGCCAGACCTCTTCCAGCTGGATGGTCGGCACAAAGGGCCAAACTATGGGCATTGATTCAGGCACTCAAATAGTCAAAAGGGAAGAAAGTCAATATATATACTGATTCCAGATATGCTTTTGCCACAATACGTTTCCATGACATGCTGTACAAAGAGAGAGAGGATTGCTCATGGCAGAAGGAAAACAAGTTAAAAACAAAGAAGAAATCCTGCAGTTCCTCGATGCAGTTTGGGAGCTGCTGAAGGTAGCTGTTATACATTGCAGAGGCCATCAGAAAGTAAAAGATTCTATTACTCTTGGGAACTCAAAGGCGGATGAGGCAGCCAAAAAGGCAGCTGACTCCAGCACAGAATTTATAGGAAACCTACAGAACACCCAAGAGGAATCCAAAAAGATTGACTTGCACTACTCAGACAAGGAAAATGAATGGGCACAGAGTCAGAAAACCCATAAAGGAGAATACAACAACTGGGTGCTCCCTGATGGACAGATAGTCATTTCAAAAAGACTAGCCTATGCATGGGTCAAGAAACATCATAATTTCACACATGCAGGAAAACTACTCTAAATGAACTCTTTCAGACATACTACTACATTCCTCAACTCTCCACACTTTGTGCCCTTGCCTGCTGAAGATAAGGCACCTGTGCCGGAGTAGAACCCAGCCAAAAGTCTTGACTGGTGCCCAAAATCCAGCACGTTGGAAGCTCTCCTTTTGAAGACATACAAATAGACTTCACAGAAGTGAAGCCCTGCAAAGGCTACCGATATCTATTAGTCTTAATCTACCTACTCCGGATGATGGGTTGAAGCTTTCTTCTCTAAGACAGAAAGGGTCCAAGAAGTGTGCAAGGTCCCCCTGAGAGAAATCATTCCAAGATATGGACTCTTTCTAACCATTGGCAGTGATAACAGTCCAGCCTTTAGAGCAGAAATAGTCCAGAAATTGGCCAAGTCACTAAAGATAAAATGGAACTTACATGCCACCTACCATCCACAAAGTTCAGGAAAAATAGAAAGGATGAATAGAACCATAAAGTTAGCTCTCACCAAGTACTGCTTAGAGACCCAGGCCCCTTGGATGGATCTTTTACCCTATGTCTTGATGAAAATTAGAAATATGCCTAGCAAAGGAAAACTCTCCCTGTTTGAGATCCTGTTCAGAAGGCCATCACCATTGATTAAAAGCCTCAGAGGCAATACACAAGAAGTAGGAAGCCTAATGCTTAACCAACAGCTTGAAGCTTTAGGACAGGTTTTTCATCAGCTTCACAAATATTATGGGGAAAGGGATAACATCCCCACAGATGCTCCTGCTCATTTTTTTTGAGCCAAGGGACCAAATTTATGTAAAAGATTGGAAAAAGGACTCCCTCACCCCAATTTGGAGAGGGGCTTATGTTATTGTTATGACTACTCCCACAGCAGTAAAAGTTGCAGAAATCCAGCCTTGGATCCATCATTCAAGAATTAAAGAATTACATCCAGGAGACTCCTGGATGTGGCAGCCAGGTCTAGCAAACCTGCTGAAGGCAACCCTGCTGAGATGGCACTCTCAAAGCCCTGCTCCTGATGCTCCGGAAGCTGACAGGTCAGTGCACGGCTGAAGAAACTAAAGGAGACAATGCTCATAAAGCCTTGTTGACAGGCTGACATATGACTAAAAGCTCATGAATAGTTGCACTGCCTTGTTGTCTGGGACTTTCCTACATACTATTGTTATTGTGTGTATAGTTCTAACTAGGTTCATCTTTGTTATTGCTCTGGGTGCCAGTGCCTCAAAAGACTGGAACACTTGCCAAAAATGCTGGTTTTCTATCACATATTGGTGTATTATCTCACTTTTCTGGGTTCTTAAGCATTTGTGGTACACTGGGACTTTGAACTGAGTATGTACAAGCCTAAGGATTCAAAGTTTGATGCCCAAACCAAACTAATTAAGGTAATTAAATGGGAACCTGAAGGGTATCCCCTGTCCCTTACATTTGATGGATGCCCATGCCAGCATTAAGGCTGGCCAAGAGTGATAGATTGTGGAGGACTTAGTCAGGAACAGCAATATTGTAGAATGAAGTCAGAAGGGCAAGCAATAATGGCTATAAAGTTCCAAGGACAACAAATGCAAATGGGAGAGAACACATAATCTCCAAATTGCCATACTTGTAAAGTAGCAGAGTATAACCCTCTTAAAATAGTTATACATGACCCATGGGATCCCAAATGGCTGAAAGAACAAATTGTGAGGGTCCAGTTCTATCATTTAGTGCCTAGGTCAAGTACTAAGATAGGTAACAATGACCAGGACGCTCACTGGGATATGCTAGTCAAAAAGGACTGGACCATAGTTCAGCCAACAGTCAGGGAAAGCCCGATAATCAAAGAGACAAAAAAGATTAGGTCCAGGCTGGCCAATTACACAGGGATAGATATGGTACAGACTATAAACAGCACTCACAGATTGCTTCTGACTACTGACCCAGATCTGGCATCTGACTGCTGGATCTATGCACCCCCTCAGTCAGCTCACCTATCATGCTTTGGGGCTGACCCTACAGGGAATACTAAACCATACCAATGAACCAGCAGTTCAATTTCTTAATGAACCCAATGAAGTGATAGGAAATAGCTCATGTGTGTTTAACATTTCTACCTTACAGAACATCCCCTAAAATTGTGTCATTATCCAAGGGACTCACTCCAACATCAGCGCTCCAGCAGGAGCCTTCTTTGTGTGTAAGGATGGCTTATATCTAGTCTTTTCCCCCAAAGTACAGGGTAATTGTACTGTGGGTATACTTACCCCAGACCTAAATGTATATTCGCCCAGTGCCATGAGACAAGTCCAAATAGGGTCCCCTGATGGAAGACTAAATAGAAGAAAGAGGGACCCTATCGTGCTCCCTATCCTGGCCGAACTAGCTATCACAGGGAGCCTGGTCCTCTGCAGCACAGCACTTGGACTTGGACAACAACAGTACCTTTCATTAGGCCAAGACATTCAAAAAGGGTTAGATGAAATACAAGCCTCAATCTTCACTCTACAAGGACAGATGGACTCGCTGGAAGAGGTAGTGCTACAGAATAGAAGAGCCCTCGATTTGCTGACTGCTAAGTATGGGGGATCTTGTCTTTACCTAGGGAAAGAATGCTGCTATTATGCAAATCAGTCAGGAGTAGTCAGGGAAACCATGACCCCACTAAAAGAAAGGTTAAAGCGATGGAAACTAAGTATGGCTCCCTGGATACCAACCCCTGGTGGAATTGGCAATTATTCACTGGATGGAAAGGATGGTTAGGAGCCCTGATGAGACCCATAATGGCAATAATACTCCTGGTGACTGTAGGGCCATGCTTAATTAATTGGATTTCCAAATTTATAATGGAAAGAATCCATTCCATACAATCATATCAAATGCTATTGCAAACAGAAGCCCCTTATGTTTGTCCTGTTCAAATCAATGAAGATTCTGTTTGATGTACAACGGGGGGGATGAGGCAGAAAGAGCTACCAAACATAATCGATAATTATTGTAAAAATATTTGTTAATCAACTCTGTGCTAAACCCGTTTGAAACTTGTGTGTGGTTTGAAACTTGTGTGAAATTGTCCCTGCTTGGAAACTCTGGGTGGGCCTTCTCCCTCTTGTGGGAGCAGCCTGCTCCCAGAGACATTAGAAGTTAGCCTTGAAGTGTGTCTATCTAAGTACCCCATACCTAATGCTGCTGTTCCACACCCTTGCTACATTCTGTAATCACAGCTTATGCTACCCTTGCTACCTAATGCTGCTTTATCATGCCCTTGCCACTTTCTGGTGTGTAACTGCAAGTTAAGCTGCCCTGTAAAAGGCATAAAAAGGAGAAACTGTCTTAACTCGTGGTCAGCCTATAAGGACTCGTTTTCTGAGGTTGGCCATTGCCTGGAAATAAACTTCTTTTTTATTTTACCCAACTCTCCTGGTTTCTGAAAGATCATTTTGACCACCTTTGCCACATTTTAACTTTGGGTATCATTTATTTTGTCTTAGCAATGAGAAAAAAGTAACTAAGACAGTACCATCCAGTCCATTAAGCCCAGATAAGCATCAGACACTAGGTAGGTCACCAGAACACCTGGGCCCATCTCTTTCCCAAAATATTCCTGTTTAGAAGTCATAGATAAGGCAAAGTTAATGATGTCATCCACATGTCCTTGGTATGTGCCCCCACTTCCCTACTGGATCAATATTAGCTAAGTGCTATACTTGTAAACTTATTGGTTGATATAGTTTGATCCATATTGTACCCATCCTGTGATTTTGTACCCATCTTGTGATCTTGCCCTATAAAACATCCTGGGAGAGATGATCTCAGCAGCAACCCACTTGGGACCCCTCCTGTCTCCCGGGAGTTATAGCTATTCTCCAATAAACCTTTTCTACTTCTAATCTCCTTTGTACTTTGGTATTCATTCTTTGATTTCAGGGGACATGAACTTGGCACATCTGATACCTAGCAGATTGGGAGTTATATTTCTCCAATATCACTAGTGCTCAAAACTCAGTAATAACAGTAGGAAAAGAAGCATGCTGTGCAAAGAGTACAGGCCAATAAAAAGTAGGAAAAGAAGTAAATTCTAAAGGGTGAGAGCAAACCATTGTGAAAGAGAACACAGTGGCCAAGAGCTCAACAGCAGTTGTCTTTTGTGTCTCCCATTCCTCAGGCTGATGTCAGGTCTAGGCTACCTTGTCAAAATCCTGATTGAGGTCTCATGGAAAGAATTGAAGTTAGTATTCTCTGATTGGCCCTGTCACAAGGCTGGGTCTGAGCATCTCCAGAGGCTTAAATAAAGAATTTAACTCTTTAAAATAAGTATGCAGGTTTACTGACTCTCATCATGGAAAAAGAATTTTCAGGACAGGATGCATTAGTAAAAGAGGCATAAGAAGGATTTAATAGAGGTAAATATAGGACACATTCAACCGTGGAGTGTGGGTGCTCAAAGAAGTGTGGATATCTGTGGAATTCAATAATCTATAGTCTTAGTCTTGTCTTTAATCTCAGTCTTAGTCTAAGTAGATGGGAGAGGATAGCCTATCCCTACTGGGATAATATTCTATTCCTATGGGAAATCCCAGAAGAATGGTCCACTCATGGGTGAAAGAGGACCATTTTTAAGTAAAAGGGCAAACTATTTGCAGCTAAAAGGGAGTTGCCCAGGTTTGCTGTTTTGAGAGAAAGAAAAAATGTAAATAAAGTGGACTGGCTTCTGAAGCTGTAGTTTTTCTTTAAAATACAATTTAAAAAATCTTGATTTCCTTTTTCCTTTCTACCTAGCTTTATTTCTTCTATCCTAACTCAGTCCCAGGTGCAAGGCTTTGGGAACTGGTTTTCTGCATATTACCTGGACCTCCATAATTGTACTCTGAGAGGCCAAGGCAGACAGATTGCAAGTTTGAGTCTAGCCTGGGTGATTTAGTGACCTAGAGAGACCCTGTCTCAAAACAAAAATTTAAAAAGAAGAGTTGGGGATGTAGCTTAGGGCAAAGGCCTGTGTTAATCCTCAGTACTACAAAAAAGACCTTACATTTTTCAGTTCTATGTCTAAGTATTACAGATAGCTAAGAGAAATATTATAGGCAGTCAGACAGGGCTAGGCCCTCAAGGGAGTCAGTGCAGAAGATAAGAGCACATTACAACTGTGTCTGGAGGTACAGTCATTGAAGATAGGCCTCAAGATAAAGATGGAATGACTACACCTACATACTTCTCCAGGGGATGAACAATGATGATTGTTATTTGAAATAGGCATCAGTTACTTTGGATGGGGGGTCAACACTTCCAGATCCATCTCTTCCAGGAAAGGTCCTTGCTCTTCCCATGTATATGCTACACGAGTTGCTTCCCCACTGGATCAATATTACCTAAGTAATTATGCTTTTAATCTTATTGGTTGACCATAATTTTGTCCCACCTATGCTCACCTCATTATTTTGTACCCATCTCGCGATTTTGCTCTATAAAACTTCTCTGAGAAGTGGGCTTATGGGCAACACACTTTCTGGGTCCTACCTTGTCCCTCTCGGGCAAGAGCTGTCTATCCCTCAGTAAACATTTCCTACTCTTAACCTCCACTGTTTCTAGAATTCATTCTTCGATTTTAGTGAGCATAAACTCAGACATCTAACAGGTTGGGAATTAAAATATTTCTCCTATATCACTTGAAGGTCCTATATCATCCCTAGATCACAAGTACCCTTTAAAAAGCAAGTTATATATTAACAGAGTTTATTTTGACAACAAATCTAAGATAGATAATGTTATTCTGAATTTACAGATGAGAGAATTCAAGCAAAAGGAGACAGTAAACAAGCTGTTCTCAGGTCACACAAGTAGTAAATTGAGGAATTAGGAATTCAACCCAGGCATTCTGGCTTCAGAGTCCATGCTTTTACTTGTTGCACTGTAATTCCTTTATCATTTCCAGTATGCTGTAGCTAAAATATCTTTTTTCTACATCATTTTTCTATATTGATGTATTTTATAAGTTTTGAATTCTCTCTTAGCTTACCAAGTTGGGATTCTGTTTATTGTTCAGCAAATACTTGTATCTGAAATCTTTCTATTAATTTCTTGTTCTAGTAGTTTTTTCTTTTCAGTCTCACATACTGTTTAATGTAGATTAATTATTTTCTTGGTTCTTTATGAGAATACTAGTTAGAAGTTTTTAAAGTTTCTCCTGAACTCTAAATCACCTTTGTGTTTTTAGTAGATAGGCGTTTTTTAGTTCACTTATTTTGTTTCTCATTTCTGGTCATTTTTCTGTCTGATTTTGATTCTGACGATCCTTACCTTTTTTTTTGGTACCAGGGATCAAACTTAGGACCTTTGGCTTGAGAGGCAGGTGGTGGAGATGATCCTTACTTTTACATTCACATTATCAATTTTTTTTAACAAAATTAGAGTGTTAGTAATAAGGCTGAGTTGGTTTTCCCCAACTTGCCCTTTCCTTAAGTGGAATGAAGTTTAATTATACCTTCCTAAGTCTTTTAGAGTGAAATATTCTAGGAAAATGCTCATATGCTATTTGTTTGGGATACCAGGTCCTGCACATCATTACAAAATCAGCAGAAATGATTATTCTAATTCTACTAGATACCTTTAGAAGCCACTGCAGACTTTATCTGTCAGTTCTTTCACTGTGGAGAGGGAGCTTGGTTATTTATATGTGGAATCCCATCAGTGATTCTTTGAGTGTGCAACTGTAAGTCCTTGTGATTTTGTCAGGAAAAGCAAACCTGTATCAGAGTATGTATCAGTCTCCAGTGAGTATGAATTGCAGCCTTGTTCAGCAAGGAAGAAACCTAATAGAATGAATTTATCACCAAGTTGCTGATTGGGCTTCATGAAGGCTGATACCATACAAAGACTGAATAGGTCTATGCTGTGGATAGGTCTGATACTCAGCAATGACAGTAACTAAGGCCATTTGGTGGAAGGAGACCTGTGCTATTGGGCACCTGTATAGCCTCCTTCATTGCTACCAGGACTGCTCTCCTCATGGTCCATTGTGAAACTGCCAGGAGATCGCAGACAGAGATTGGCTCTGATATTAAGGAGTACATCATCCTGTCTGACTCATTGTTTAGGCCCCTGAATAATGGTCAATCTCTTGTGGCCATGGACTTGAGACACAGAGACTTAAAAAATTGGTGCCCACTCCCAAAGTCATATTATTTTCTTTCAGATCTTTTTGTCCCAAGATTTTCAATCTTGCTTCCTTTAGGCTCCTAATCAGTGAGTTAAATTATTTGCTCCTAGCCAGAAGGGTTTGTGATCATTATATCCTCCCATTTCTCCCAGTACATCAGATTGATGACCAGAAGTACTACCAGAGTAAGTGGTAAGTAAGATTTCCTTTTACCGCTGTCTTTCAGAGTAATGGTTGTTTGGACTTGGGATGCAACAATAGTTCATTTTTTGGCCAGGCCAGGCTTTCCCTGTATCCTGTGAGGCCACAGATGTGAGGTAAGGGAGGAATCAGAATAACAGAAGTAGGTGACATGTTCTTATAATCTATTTATGCTTGCTAGGTTTATAGTCTATGCTCACTAGGTTTCTTTAATGTACTGTTCCCTACATTCAGTGGATACTGCTGGGCCTGCCTGACTTTGTGATTTGAAAAGTCTGACAAAAATAAACCCTTCCTAGTGCATCTGTAATTGTGTAGTCAGTCACTATACTATGGTAAAAACTTAGTTGCTACTAGGGCCAGTTTTACAGAGTAAGAGGAAATTAAAAAATAAGGGGAACTTCCTTATTTATGCTATTTCCTAACTTCCCTCACCTATTCAACATTTCTTGACAGTTTTTCATAAAAAAATTTCAGCTTTCTCTTTAAAAATCAAAGTGCTGAACATGCCTTCTTTTACCTATCTGATTATGGCATTTCTGCTCAATGCTTCCTTTTAAAATTCTAACTCTATTAGATTGTTCAGTGTTTATACCATAGTGATTGATTTATTTCCCTCTAATGCTCATGCATTTTTTGCTTATTGTGTAGCAAGTATGACATGGGGTTAAAAAGTAGGTATTTCATTTGTATGTTAGGGGGATAAACAACTAGGGTAAGTGAAGAACCAAGCCCAAATCCAGCTTCTACAAATTCTTCCCCAGTCATCCCTGCCTACACTGATTTCTTCTACCTTGAATCTACAGAAATTTCTCAATTATCTTTAGTAACTGCTTAACCCACACACTTTCATTTCTATTCCTGCACCTGTCCTCCTTTCAGAGTGTTCTATCCCAAACTGTGGCATCCATGCTATTGTTCTAGCTGAGATCCAAGGAGTCATCTTTGAAAGCCCAAACTCTTTTTTCCTTCCCCATGTGGAATCTATTACCATGACACACCAAAGTTACCTTCAAACTGCTCCTTCAAAAAAAATCTATATTTCTGAAGTTCTAAATATCATTACACTAATTCCAGCCACCCCATCTCTCTCTAGGATTACTTTCATAGCTTCATCTACGTACTTCCCTTTCCAATCTATTGTCTGTGCTAAAGCTAGAGAATTGTTTTCCAAAACCAAGTATCAACCAGCTTAAAACCCATTCAATGCAAGTCTTTGTGTGGATTTAAATTGTCATTTTTCTTTGCATATATGTCTAAGGATGAAATCATGTCAATTATATTTAGATTTATTTTTCAGAAAAGTTGCCAAAACTTCCCAAGGTAGTTGTGCCACTTTATTCTCCTTTTTCCAACCATGAATGAGAGCTCTAGTGTTGCTTTATATACTTGCAGTCATTTCTTTTGGTTGGTTTAGACATTTTGGTGTGTGTAGCTTTATGTTACCATGGCTTTACCTAATGGCTAAAGATGCACATATTGTCCACCTATACATCCTCACTTGTGAAGCATCTGCCTAAATATTTTGACAATTTTTAAAGTGGATTCTTTATCTTTTTACATAACTACCACTAGAGAGAAAGTAATGGAGAATTTTTATTTGAGGTCTTTGGTTTGTATATGCTTTGTCTGCATTTTCAGACACTCTTCTTATCTAGTTGCTTTTTAGCTCCTATTTTTTGTCTTCTACTTCTCTGTCACAAGGAGAACCCCTTGTGCATGTCAGAATTGGTTCATTACCAAGTGATCTGAACAAGACAATTTTCATTAACTCAAAAATCTTTACATATCATTTTCCCTAGTGGGTTGATAAGGTAAAGCCTTTAAAGGGTCTCATTTGAGGCCCTGGTTAGTGAGTGTGGAAGGTTTATTAATCCTTATTCCTTTTCTCTCCTCTATTTTGATCCTATTTCCATGACTAGGTCACTTAAGCTGAAGCTCCCTTGCAAAGATGCAATGACATTAGCCAATAGCTGGTTTTCTTTGCATTGTTATATTCAAAATTCTCTGGCTTCATTAATTATCCTAAAATATAATTATGATCCTCTTTCTTTTACTCAGAAACCTTCAATGTTTCTTCAAAAGAAGTGTTATGGCTTGTGTTTAGATGTCCCCTCTAAAACCTCATGCAGTCATAGATGGGGTCTTTTCAGAAGTGACTGGATCTGGAGTGTGTGATGCTGGGATGGATTCATGGTGCAATGCTGGGATCAAGGGCAGTAGGAATAAGGGTGTGAATGCTACCTGCCCTGAGTAGCCTGGATAAGATATAAGGGATAAGAAGTGCTGTGGTCTTCTTTTGCTTGCTTTGCTATCTTCTGCTCACCATGAAATGTCTCTCCTCTGTGATGTCCTTCCACCATGCTACCCTGCCTTGGAGACAGCCAAGTATGGACTGCAACCTCTAAAAATTGTTAACTAAATAAACCCTTCCTCCTTTAACTTTGAGTGTTGGGTATTTTGTCTCAGCAATGAGAATAATAACTTACACTGAACTTGGTAATAGAAAAGTGTGGTCGTTGCTGTGATTGTACCTAACCATGAGGTACAGAAGCCTATGGGACTAGTTTGTGGGAAGAGTTTGGAAAGACTCAGAGATGCTAGCTGAAAAAGTAGATTGGAATGCCTTAGGCAGCACTCAATGGGAGATTCTAGTCAGAGCTCAGAAGACCAGAAGGCTGATAGAAATTCTCCTGGTAAAGATCAAGCTCAGGAAGTTTCTGCTGGGAAGGACTGCATTGGCTGTTGAACTAAAGATGATGTGTATTATGGCTTGAGTTATGGGGTCAGGAAGGCTTCCATTCAGATTTCAGAAGAAAGCCTGGGAAGTCAGGTAGTGTGTCCCTGAGAGAGAAGTGTGTGAAGCTGTGAGGGTGAAGCCAAAGGTGCAGTGGAGACCCCAGAAGGTTGAAGAAGCTAGGAACATGGATTGTGTGAGGAAAACCTCAAGGAGGGAGCAGAGCTAGCCCCAGAGAGAAGCCATGGAAGTTACAACCACTGGCAGGCCACAATGGGGAGCCAGCTAAGCTCTTTGGAGTTCACAACTTGTTGTAGATTTCTAGGGATGCTGGAAGTGGAATTAACTGAGATTTTATATTTGCTTTGCTGGATTTTGGTCTTGCTTTGTTTCCAATCCTTGCTATCCCCTTGTGTGTAACTTTTGGAATGGAAATGTCTATCTTGTGCCATTGAATGTTGGCAGTGTGTAACTTTCTTTTCATTTGTACAGGGGCTTGGAGCTAAGAGTTTCACTAAATTCTCAGAGGAGACTTTGGGCTTGGACTTTTCAGCCATGCTGAAACTATTAGGACTTTGACAACTCTTAGAGATAGATGAAGTGTCTTTTGCATAAAGAGATGTCCATGAGTCTTTGGGGAGGGCCAGGGGAAGAATTTTATGGCTTGTGTTTTGATATCCCCCCAAAGCCTCATATAGTCATAGATAGGGCTTTTTCAGGGGTGGCCAGATCAAGTGTGTGAAGCTGGGATGGATTCATGGTGCCAGGCTAGGATCAAGGGCACTAGAATTAAAGGTGTGAGTGCTACCTTCCCTAAGTAGCCTGGATAAGATATAAGGGATAGAAAGAGCTGTGGTCTTCCCTTGCTTGCTTTACTACCTTCTACCCACCATGAACAGTCTCTGTTCTGGGATGCCTGTCTGCCATTTCACCTGCCTTGGAGCCAGTCTGTTATGGAATGGAACCTCTATAAACCTTGAACTAAGTAAACCTTTCCTCTAACTTTGAGTGTTGAATATTTTGTCTCAGCAATGAAAACAGTAACTAACACAGGAAACAAGGTTTAGATTTCTTAAGCTTGGCACTCACCATCTGTAATAATTGAGTTTCATTCTCCTTTTCATTCACACTTTGAATGTATTGTACCTGAAACATTTCACCCTGGACAGCAAACTCTAGATTCCCAGATATTATTCACCATCCATGTCTCTGCTGTTGTGGAATTTCATTCATATTTCTTTCTATGATCTCTCATATAGAGATAGTCTTCTTTTTCTATTAATATATAATTTATTACTTATATTTTCTATCATACCAACTGTGGTCAGCTAACATATATATATATATATATATATATATATATATATATATATATATTTTTTTTTTTTTTTTTTTGGTTTGCATTTCTTTTTTTCTTACTAGATTTCAAATTCTTTGATAAAAACTTTGTATTTTTTCATTCCTGGATTATCATACAGCTAGCTCATATAGTGCCATATATATAAAAGCTGGTCAGTAAATACTTGTGGAATAACAATTGCCAAATTATCTTGAATATTTATATGGTGAGCACTTGCTGTATTCCTCTTTTATCTTTCATGCCATCTTCATAATAAATGTACTATGATGTGAAAAGTAGGGAACAGGAAGGTTATATAACTAACTCTGGTTAGTCACTGTTGGGCTAGGACACAAATTCAGCTGGCCTGACTCCAAAGCCTAATACTTTTAACCTCAGTGTTTTACTGAACAATTTGTGGATTCAATTGCAAGTTTGGATGAAGGATTGGGTAGGAATGACTTCATAGACTTTGGGCCATGATGACTGAGGTACGTAAAACCCAACCAAAGTGATTCTGTCTCATGGAAGTTTTCAAATAGGATTTATTATGTAGCTCTTTCTCTGCTTCATAACAACTCATATCAAATGTTATGAACTGTATTCCTGTCTCTCATGCCTTGCTCTGTCCCTCTCTACCTGAAATATAGGTATGTGAGAAATACACATCATTTTTTAAGCCTTCCAAAGATATCCTAACATATTCACCGTAGGATTTACAAGAAATTTATAATTGCATATTGTTTTATGTCTTTTACTGTGGTTTGCTCTGCTTAGAGTGGCTCCAGACCAGTTGTCTTTATTCAGTTGTGAATATAGTGGCTTTGAATCATTGGGTTTCATCACGTGTCTTCCTCTGTTCTCAGCAGCTATTAATGGAGTAACTGGAAAGCAACAGATCCAGTACAGTGTGCTCTGACCCTGTATGACTTCAGCATGGCTCTCCCACTGCATTACTCTACTTAAATGTTTGCCCTTTTATCTTTTATGTTTTTATGTCTGGCAATAGATACAGAGACATACTTTTTAAAAATATTTGGAGAACTGTGTTAAATTTAGAGATGTGCATTTACACAAGACCTCTCTTTTTGCTTTTTAAGGTAGCAAAAACAGTAGAGAGTTGATTTGCTCAAATAAGCAAATTATTCTTGTTCTAGTGTAACATCAGATTACATTAAATTGCTAATGCACAAGGACAGAACATGTGGTCACAGGGAGGGGAAAGTAGAACATGTTGCGGTAACAAGAGAAAAATAAAAAGTATTCTTCTAACCTTTGTCCTTTGCTCTGTAACATTCATTAAAATTGGTTCAGAAAGGATCAAATGGAAAAGTGAGTGAGGTGGCTTTAATCCAGCTGTGGTGGAGATTACATTCAATATATATGCAGCTTGTTCCTGAGGAAAGATAAGAACTGCATAGCCTTTGGTACAAATTTTGCCATCATAGAAGACCAACTGCTCAGCTTCCTGAGAGGCTGTCAGCACTAGCAGTCCTAGAAAGACCCGTAGTCTGTCCCTTCCCATACGATTAAATGACCTACAACTTTTGACTCATTATTTTATTTTTAGTTTTGCAAAAAGAACATTGTGGTAGGACAAGATTGCATGTATGATGAAGAAATAGAACAAAACAATGATCTTTTATCTGTCACCTTACTATATTGTAAGATACGCCAGCTAATTACATGTTGTGCAAAAGAGATCAATTGAGTTTAAGATGCTCTTTTAGTAACAGAGTTGATAATCTGATGAAAAAGAGCAACTATAAATTGATAATCAATCTCCTTTTCATGTAGGATACAGGACCACCAATTTTAATAGCATATTATACATATTATATCACTTAATCCTCAAAACAATCCTGTGGTATGAGGGTGATTATCCTTGTTTAAGAGATGAAGAATGAACAGATTTGTAAAAGGATAGGAGACACCTTGGAAATTATATCATTATTATTCCAGACAGCAAAATAAATACATAAAATTACTACAAACCTGACAGTACTTAGAAAACTCTTAGCTAATTAAGTCAGGAATAATCTCCTTTATAGACAGAACATGTGGTCACCCACAGGATGGAAATTGTAAGATACTGAAATCTTCACCTTCCATGGTAATGTATACCTTTACTATTGTGTTCAAATGTAGCCCTTTTCATCTGTCTGGCTTCATAAATCCAATCTGATAATGGCAAATGATTATCCTTTATATTTATGTTCCATAGGATAAAATAGAAAGAAAATATTACTGTATGTAGCTCTTAAAAATATCAGCACAATCTTGAAAGATAAACAATGCAGATACTGTTATGCTTATATTATAAACGAGAAAAGCCAGAACTACAGTACAATGGAGATAGTATTAAAGCAGTGATTAGAACTCCAGCTTTTTAAAAATCACTTTAGACTCAAGCTGGACTGGCAAGCCTGGATCCTGGAAGACACATATGCTATTCATGAAGGGTGTGTTCAGTGTCTGCCACACACATAGAGCAGTGGTGCCAAGTGTACACTTTGGGCTGGTCCTCAGCTTCAACTCCAGCTCTTTTCTCTTGTGTGGCTTCTGGAAGCTTAGTTAGCCTCTTTCAGCCTCATTTGAAAAGTGGAGATGCTAATGACTAAACAGGTTTGGGTGTGAATTAAATCAAATAATATAGAGCATTTAATTCATCAGTAGAAAATATGATTGATTAAAATATAAAAGCTAAACCTTTTTACACTGGATCCTTGTGATAGGTAACCAGAGGGATGGAAAAGATAAATTGTTTCCAGGTAACTTAGGTTTGCTTGTTTGCTTTAAAGCACATTTAATACTGCCATGTAAGATGGTGTTTACAAGCAGTAAAATATGGGTGTTGCATATTGATTCCATTACCATGACCAGGCCGGCAAGTTCAGCATTGCCGTCAAAGACATGCTTCTAATTCAGATCTGACAATTCCTTGAGCTATTTGATCTTGGCGAGCTTTTATTTTTTGAATTTTAAACTTTTGAATTTATTTCCTCACCTCATAACAGAAATAATATTATTACTTTCCTCATATGGTCATAGCAAAGATTAAATGAATTAGTATATTTAAACTATGTAGATGACTACCTGGAACTTGCTACACATTTTGTAATTGTTCACTATTATGGGTGCTTATGTATCAAATTTAACCTTACATATTAGACTGCGACTTTCTTAGTCTTTATTTTTCTGATGAACCAATTTAATTTTGATCACCTAAATAACATTCCTTTCTAAAGTGTTCTTTCTTAAACAAGGCAGTACATATGCACCCTTACAAGTAATTTTCTAAATCTTTCTGAGGTGGAGCCACACCATAATCAGTACAGTTACTGGCTGCTGGATACATTGAGCTGAAATGTTTTCCCAATGAGTTATATGTCAAGTTGGTAATACTAAGTAGAAGTATGATATAACTGGATATATAGTCTTTCAAGCCATTTTGTCTTTATTTGTTTTAAGTTTTAAGAATGGTGATGTGGGGAAAAAAAAGCTTCAGGTCTATGCCTTCTCTAAAGAAGAGAGAGAAAATAAATCCCCAAATTGAGTATCATGGTTATGTCTGTGGCATGGATTAAAAAAAAATGAAGAAAATGAGATATAAGTATTTAAACAAATTAGCCACAGATGGCTTAAAATACTTCAGAAGTGTATATGGATCTGGACCACAAGGAAGCTTTTGTTATGGGTTCATTCTGTTTGTAATAGAGTAAATTTGGGAGGGAGAATGGGAGGAAGGCCAAATGCACTAACCATAGACTTTCTAGTTGCATCCAGATAGATTTCATTTAGGCAGTAGGAGAGGCAGAACCACAGACTACGAGCAGAGCTACACCATCTGACGTGAAACTATGTCAATTCAGCTCTGCAAACTGTCACACCTTCTCCACCTGTCTCTCCTATGGGGCCTTGAGCCTACCTAACATAGCCTGTATTCATCCTCTCAGGCCACAACATGGAGGTTTCCCTGCTGTCACGTAAGGAAGGGTGAGGCAAGAATGGCATATGAAATGCATGGCCACTCTAATTTCATGCTTGGGGTAGAACTTCACTTCTGTGAGTACTTTGCCTCCTCCCCAAGGTCTAATTACCTCTGACAAGTCTATGGTCAAAATAATTCATCTTTCCCTGCCCTCCTCTCCATGCTCACTGACTCTGCTTTGATGCATCCTCCTAGCATTTCTCACTTGGGACTCTTTGGTGTGTTTCTCATGTGATTTTCTGTTCCACACTCACGTCCTCCAATGTAGCTGATACACAGTTGCTGGTGTGACCTTTCTAACATGTACACTGACTCAAATTACCCCACATACAGAGTTGTTCTTTCTTAATTGCCCAATATAGTTGTTAAAGGGTAGCCTCTTTAGCTTTGTATCCAGAGAGCTTCACCATTTGGTTCCTACCACCCTCAGGGCATCCTTGTCATTTCCTGCTACTCTTCTCTGATTAGATTCAATCTTATATAGTTTTCCACTCAGGAAATTTTCTTCATCCTCTGAGTTACGTACTAGGAGTTACATCTGCCTACGAGGCCTGTCTTTTGTCATCTTGTACATCTTGTACTCACTTATTTTTTCAGTTTAAATTTGTTTCGCTCTGAAATTTTTAATAATTTCCCTAGGTAGACTTATTACTCAGTTTCATGTGTCTCACTCTACTTTAAACCATGAAGCATTTGAATTATTACATTGCATTTTAGGTGTTTGTAGATTATTCTTTTCCTATATCGTACGTTCTCTTATAATAAGAACTGAATTCCAATGTGTTCTGGCCATTACTCCAGGGTGCTACAGTAATTCCTTGGAGAAGAATGCGATTTTTGTTTTAACAAAAAGGAGAAGGAATTATTCAGAGAACAAGGAGAGGATTCTGCTGATGAGGGACCATGGCTTCTAGAGCAAACAGTAGACATGCATGTAAGGAAGCAGACTGTCAGAATGATAAACAGCAGACTACCAGGCCTATATGTAAAAGCTAGCAACTGGATAGTGAAGAGGACTCTGAGAAGTGTGTGGCTTTTTCTTGTGATTACTGAATATAGATTTCAATGCTTAAATGTTAAATATTTTTCAAACATTGAAAAAGACCAGGCAAAGCCTGAAAATTGGGGAAAAAATTATTGTCTGTTCTTCTGAAATTGGATTTGAGTTGATCTGGGTGGCAGGTATGAATGTATCATAATTTGCTTCCTAGGAATGTGAATAATATATTATCTGGCTGGCCACATACAGTTCAAAGCCTTTATCTACAATTGCAGTAGTTTGGTGATTAATTCCTGACTTTATTATCCTGGATAATTTCACTGAACAATTCTTCCTTTAATTTCTTGGGGTATTTTCTCACACTCTTAATCATAGTTAGACAAAATTAAATTATGGAAAGGAATATTTATTATATAATAAGGACTTAATTTTTGTGCAAGATTGATTTACTTTATTTTAATGATTTTATATATCTAGAAATTAACCCTATAGAAATACTTTACATGTGCTCATATTCTTCATACTAGTGGGCAATTAGTAATTTTAGGAATTGTCAGAAAAGATACAGGCCTGAAATTATACCCTATCATCTTCATATACTGGAGTCAAGAAAATTTCACATACAACTTAAAGCAATATGATGTGTTATCTTGTAATGATATTTGCTTAACTGAAGCCAGAGACCAGTAGTTTTTTTGCAAACTTTAACTTTTTAAAAGACAGATGTATAACCTTCAAGCACTAATATAATTAAAATATATGCACACATTTTAAATTGATTTATCTATCTAGAGAGTTATTTTAAAAATTCTTTGAAAATATAACCCACAACTTCAAATACTACTACAAAATATCGTGTACGAGTACTTAGCCAGCAGTGTTTACATTAAGTATGGGTGAAGGTCTAAATAGCTGCATTCTTATATTTTGCAAAATAGAACACTTGTACGATTTTAATAAAAGCTGGCTCCATAATGTTTTTTTTTCACTCAGAAACATAGTGATTTAATTTTATACCAGAATAACATTTTTAAAACTTTTATTTATTTATTTATTTTTGTTTTTTTGAGAAAGGGTTTTACTATGTAGTTCAGGCTGGCCTTGAACTCACCATGTAACCTGGGCTGGCTGGCCTCGAACTTGTACTGATCCTCCTTCTTCAGCCTCCTGAGTGCTAGAATTACAAGCATGTGCCACCACATCCATAGATAACATGTTTATTTAAGTCCATCTCTGTCAAAGGTTTTTGGAGGCCAAGTCCTATGAATGGACTAATGGGGGTAAAATTCAGGCCATGACTTAAAGGTTCAGAGCACTCACATAATATGGTCTTGACTGTGATTAGGAGTATAGTTCTCTGACAGTGTAGGTAGACTTAAAGCCTGCAGGTACAAAAACAGTAATATTCCTATTAATTTCCCTTGCCAAATAAAAGCAAAACCAAAGCATCTTCTAAACAGCATCACAACTTCAAAACACTAAAACACTACTCCATTTTACTTTTTTTATAAAGTCTTTCAAGTGTTACACAATTTGTGAACACTTTTGAAGTTAGTTTGAATTTTCTAGGAAGGTGATGAATTTCAAATGAGCATTTTTTTTTCCTGGAAGAGCAAAGGTTGCCTTGGCCCATCCATTAAAGATTTGCATGGTCCATGGTCACTTTGAGGCAACTGTGGCCTCAGACTCTCAGATGACCTCTTACTACACTCTTACTACGCTATATTTGGTAACTGAACTCATCTTTCAGCAGAGTACCACAGTCTGGAATTCCAGCAGTAAGCTGGGAGGCAGCCCCAGGTCTGAGGGCTGGGTTCTTGGAAATTAAAGCCACTTAGTGTAGAAGGAACTATATTTATGGATCTGTTACATACAGGATTTAAACATGTTCTTTCAGACTCTGATTTTGGAGCTAGAAATCACCACCTGATTTTTTTCTTAACCAATTCTTAATCAATTACTAGTATGTGATTCCACATAGAAAAATGACTGTCTTATTACAACCTTCTACCACATGCATTTAAATCAAAGACAGCAGAGGGGTCACAACTAACATTCCTTCAGAGATGCTGAACATATGCAAATAATTTATTCTAGAACCCAGGTAGACATAGGAATTGGAAACACCAGATGCTTCCTTGCAAATATTTTTAATTGGAAAACTATAGCTACATGAAAGGTACCATGGGAGCTTCAAACAGGGTTGAAAGAGTCTTTAAAAATCAGCTTATCCTTATTTTCTCCAAATAAACTAAACCAAAACACTTCAAACCCAAGGACACAAAAACTGGAGATGTCAGATCAAGCACTAGAAATCCAAGGAAATTAGAGAGGGGTGAATAAGAGGTTAACTGTATCTGTAGTTTTATTTCTTCAAATAAGATATGATGTAAATGTATAAAAATGTTAACATTTGAAAAATCCTGGTGGTACGTTAGGGAATGGGCTATCAGGATTGATTAGGTAAACAATGAATAATGCCATATATACAACATATTAAAAACATTTTTCTAAACAGAAATATAAATATGTAATCTATTATATCAATATTTTAAAATGTTTTATTATTGAAGGAATAGCACATTGTTTAGAATCCCATCAGACTTTAACCCCCCAAATAAACTTTACCCAGGCAGTAATTTTGGTAAACGCCATCCCATCTCAGTATGTATGCTAAGAAATTTTAATATTTTTAAAAGAAAATATTTACTCATTTCTTTTTGCTGTTGGTGGACTTATTGAAACTAATGAAAATAGTTTCCCTTCTTCTTAGGGTTTATAAAAATGTCCGGGTTCTCCCTTTAACCTCCTGGGAAGCCTAGCCAAGTCTTACTATGTTTTAAGTTCTTATATTCCAAGGGGAAGTTGATACTTTTTTGTGTTTCTGAAACGTATGAACAACAGAATTGCAAATGCAGATGTAAAAATCCTCCAGATGACATAGATTGGTGTCACTGAAATAATCCAGATATGCAGGGAGATGGGGATTGGTGATTCTAGGGCAGGGAAGATGTTGGTCCCTCCCAGCCTGAGAAAGAATTGGGTTCTTAGAGCCTAGCAGGACAGAGGGTTGGGGGCTCTGTGGTGGGTCAGGAGGATCAGGCAGGATAGAGTCAGAGCTTAACCACAGGAGGGTCTGGGCTCAGATGTCCTGGGACTGAGCATTAAGCACCTTGGCTTTGGAAACCGCAGTGAAAAGGTCTGCACTTCGTAATGAACCATGGGGCTGGAATAATGAATCCCAGGGGCCATCAAGTTAAACTACTGACCAGAAGAGTTTTCCCTCACACTCCTGGATTATCTGGTCCCTAGATCTTGACATAATGCCAGGATGGAGACAAATCCATAATGAGAAAAAAATGAAGAGGAAAGCTTATATGATCCCGAGAGAGATATCAAAACTGAATGTGATTTTATTAAAAATTGTAAAGCAATATGACATTTTACTCATCCTATGTAAAGATAAATATATATGTTATAAAATATTGCATAAACAATATTTTATAAAAATCTGAAATACAGAAGTTCTCTTCCTTAGAAAACTTACTGATGATTTGACCAAAACTCTTAAGTTATAGCAAGGTTCTATTGATTTCTTTTCTTTTTTTTTTTACTTTGTAAGCTTGTTGTTGTCTTTATTTATTTATTTTTCTTAAATTCTTTTATTGGTACATTTTAGATATGCAATACATTTAGGTTTATCTTTAGGTGCTTGTACCTGTACATGATGTATCTTGGTTCTTATTTTTACCCCATTACCTGTGCACTCTTCACCCCTAAACCCTTCCCTATTTACATACTTTGTTTCCATTATTTTTCTTTTCTCATAATTTTTCCTTTCCATTCTTTCTTTCCCCTTCCCCTCCCACCATCCCTACCCCTTTGGACCTTTTCCTATTTCAAAGTATCAATTATTAGTCATTAATCCTTTTAGTCCTTAATTACACTCTCAGTTTCTCACACTAGAGAAACTATTCGGTATTTACACATGTGTGTCTTATTTATTTCACTTAAGAGTATGGCCTTAATATGCATCCATTTAGCTATAAATGACTCTAGTTTCTTGTTCTTTATGGCTAGGTAGTACTCCATTTTATAAAAAAAAACACATCTTCTTTATCCAGTTTCCAGTTGATGGGCACTTGGGCTGTTTCCAAGCTTTAGCTATTACAAACTGTGCCGCAATAAACATGGGTGCACATATATCTCTGTGGTATAATTCTTTTAATTCTTTTCGGAAAATACCCATCAGAGAAATAGCTGGGTCAAATGGGACCTCCAGCCCTAGTTCTCTGAGGTATCTCCACACTGATTTCCATAGTGGTTGCACCAGTCAACACTCCCACCAACAATGGGGAAGTGTTCTTTTCTCTACACACCCCCGCCAGCATTTGTTATTGATTGATTTCTTGATAGAAGCCATTCTTTCTGGGGTGAGATAGAATCTCTGTGTTGTTTTCATCTGCATCTCTTAAATGACCAGTGATGTTGAACATTTTTTCATATGTTTATTTGCTGCTTTTACTTCTTTGTCTGAGAAATGTCTGTTCATTTCAGATGCTCATTTTTGAATTGGGTCTTTGAATTTGGGGGTCCGATTTTTTTCAGTTCTTTATATATTCTAGATAGTAGCGCTTTGTCTGAGTTACAGCTGCTAAAACTTTTTTCCCACATTGTAGGTTGTCTGTTAGCTCTGTTGGTGGTTTCTCTTGCAGTGCAGAAACTTTACAATAAGATGAAATCCCAGTTATTGATTCTTTCTGCTAGTTCCCATGCTACTGAGGTTTTGTTCATAAAGTCTTTTCCTATGCCAATATCTTCAAGAGTTCTACATAACTGATCTTCCAGCAAGTTTAGTGTTTCTGTCTTAATATTTAGATCTTTAATCCACTTAGATCTTAGTTTAGTGCAGGGTGATAGATATGAATCTAGCTTTAGTCTCTGACAGGTTGAAATCCAGTTTTTCCAACACCATTTATTAAATAGGCTATCTTTCCTCCAATGAGGGTGGTTGGTTCCTTTGTCAAAGATGAAGTGGTTGAGTACGTCTGAAGTTGTTTTTGCATCTTCTAATCTATTCCACTGATCCTCGGGTCTGTTTTCTTTGCCAGTACCATGCTGTTTTTATCACAGTAGCTTTGTAGTATAGCCTCAAGTTGGGTATTGTGATACCCCCAGCCATGTCTCTGTTGCCCAGAATTGTGTTTGCTATTCTAGGTATCTTCTGGTTTCAAATGAATTTTTGGATTATTTTCTCTAGCTCTGTGAAGTACATTGTTGGAATTTCAATTGGCATTGCATTAAATCTTTATAGCAGTATTGGAAGTACGGTCATTTTCATTGTATTGATTCTTCCTACCCAGGAACAAGGGATGTCTTTCCATTTTCTTATATCTTCCTCGATCTCCTTTTTCAGGATGCTGTAGTTTTCAGCGTAGAGGTCTTTTGCTTCCTTTGTTAGATTGATTTCTAGATATTTCATTTTTTGGGATGCTATTGTAAAAGGAATTGTTTCCCTAATTTCTCTCTCAATGAGTCTGCTATTTGTGTATAAGAAGGCTATTGTTTTCTGAGTGTTGACCTTATATCCAGCTACTCTACTGAATCTGTCAATTAAGTCCAGAAGTCTTTTGGTAGAGTTTTTGGGTCTTCTGTGTAAAGTATCATATCATCTGCAAATAATGACAGTTTAACTTCTTCCTTTCCTATCTTTATTCCTTTTACTTCTTTCTCTTTTCTAATTGCTGTGGCTAATGTTTCCAGAACTATATTGAAGAGGAGTGGTGTATCCTTGTCTTGTTCCTGATTTTAGCGTGAAAGTTTTCAGTTTTTGACCATTTAGTATAATGTTGGCTGTTGGTTTTTCATAGATAGCTTTAAACAGCTTGAGATAAAGACCTTCTATTCCAATTTTCTGTAGGGTTTTTATCATAATGGGTGTTGGATTTTGTCGAATGCCTTTTCTGCATCTATTGAGATGATCATATGGTTTTTTTCCTTGACTCTGTTAATATAGTGTATTACATTTATTGATTTACATATATTGAACCATCCTTGCAACCCTGGGATAAATACAACTTGGTCAGGGTGTATGATCTTCTTGATAACACTCTGTATTCTGTTTGCCAGTATCTTGTGGAGGATTTTTACATCTATGTTCATTAGGGAGATTGGCCTGTAGTTCTCTTTTTGGGTTGGGTCTTTCCCTGGTTTTGGAATCAAAGTCACACCTGCTTCCAGGAATGATTTTGGAAGCCTTGGTTCCCCTTCAATTTCCTTGATGAGTTTAAGGAGTAATGGCATTAGTTCTTCTTTAAATATCTTGTAGAATTCAGCAGTGAAGCCATCAGGACCTGGGCTTTTCTTTGTTGGTAAATATTTTATTACATTTTCAATTTCACTCATTGTAATTGGGATGTTTAGAATTTGTATATCTTCATTTAACTTTGGCAATTCATATGTATCTAGGAATCTGTCCATTTCTTCTGTTTTCCATTTTATTAGAGTACAGGTTTTTGAAGTAGGTATTGATGATCCTCTGGATTTCTGCTGGTTCTGTTGTGACTTCCCCTTTTTCATTCTTAATTCCATGGATTTGAGTCTTTTCTTTCCTTTTTTTTTATAAGGTTGGCTAAAGTTTTATCGATTTTATTTATTCTTTCAAAAAACCAACTCTTTGATTCATTAATTTTTTTATTGCTCTCTTAGTCTCCATTGCATTGATTTCTGCTCTGATCTTTATAATTTCCTCTCTTGTGAGGGCTTTAGGTTTGTTATCCTTTTCTTTTTCTAGGAGTTGGAGGTTCTGCATGAGATTATTTATCTGAGTTCTCTCTGTTTTCCTAATATGGGCATTCACTGCTATGAATTTCCTGCATAGAACTGCTTTCATCATGTCCCATAGATTCCTAAATGTTGTACTGGCATCATCATTTACTTGTAGAAACTGTCTAATTTCTTTAATTTCCTCTGAGACCCATTGGTTGTTCAGGAGGTTGTTATTCAATTTCCAGGTTTTTATGGGAGTTTTGCAGTTCCTCATGTTATTGATCTCCAATTTTATTGCACTATGGTCTGATAATATATAGCGGGTAATTTCAGTTCTTTTACATTGACTTAGATGTGACCTGTGAGCTAGCATGTCGTCTATTTTGGTGAATGACCCATGTGCAGCTGAAAAGAATGTATATTCTGATTTTGTGGGGTGGAACACTCTGTAAACATTGATTAAGTCCAGTTGTTCAATAGCTTGCTTCAGTTCTAGAATTTCATTGTTAATTTTTTTTCTAGTTGATCTGTCTATTTGTGATAGAGGGGTGTTGAGGTCCCCCACTACAATTGTATTAGTGCTTATTTGGTTTTTCATGTCCATTAATATTTGTTTTGTATAGTTGGGGCATTCATATTTGGTGCATACACATTTAGGATTGTTGTCTCTTCCTCTTGAATGGTTCCCTTCACAAGGATGTAGTGACCATCTTTGTCTCTCTTAATTAGTTTTTGTTTGAAATCTACTTTGTCTGCAAATAAGATTGCTATGCTTTCTTTTTTCTGGGTTCCTGTAGCATGGAAAACTGTTTTCCATCCTTTTACTTTCAGTCTTTGAATTTCCTTTTGAGTTAGGTGTGTTTCTTGTATATAGCATATTGCTGGGTTTTGCTTCTTAATCCATTCTGTCAGTCTATTTCTTTTGATTGGTGAAGCAAAGCCATTAACATTGATAGTTATAATTGAGAGATATTGACTCGTCCTTGTCATGATGTTTTACTGTTGTTGGCTCTTTTATTTCTTATTTCCCCCCCTTTCCCTGTAGTGTCTTACCTTGTGTGGTGTCTTCTCTCTGTTGGGCCTCATGGAGCTGTGACCTTTATTGTCTTTTTCTAGGATATTGCTTAAAATTGTTTGGAGTGCTGGTTTGGTGTTCATGAAATTTCTCAGGTGTTCTTTGTCATGGAAGTATCTAATTTCCCCATCGATTTTGAAAGATAATTTTGCAGGATACAACAGTCTAGGTTGGAAGTTATTTTCTTTTAGGGCTTGAAATACTTCACTCCAGGCTCTCCTTGATCTGAGGGTTTGTGTTGAGAAGTCTGCCGTGATTCTGATGGGCTTTCCTTTATAGGTGATTTGTTTCTTTTCTCTAAATGCCTGTAGGATTTTGTTCTTCTGTTGGGTTTCTGGGATCTTGACTATTATATGTCTAGGTGTAGATTTTTTTTGATCACAGCTGTGTGGAGTTCTATGTGCCTCGCTTATCTGTATGTCCAATTCTCCTCCTCTGTCTGGGAAGTTTTCTACTATTACTTCTGTGAATAGTTTTTTTATGTCAATTGTACTTTCTCCTGTTTTTCCTGGACTCCCGTCAGTCTTATGTTATTCTTCTTTGCGTCATCTAGCAGCTGTTGAATTGATTTCTCATGGTCCCTTACTATTTTTAAGAAATCTCTGTTTTCATGGTCCTTCACCACAATCCTGTCTTCTATATCTCATATTCTATCTTCAGATTCTCTTAATCTGCTCTGCCTAACTTTCAATGGAGTTTTTAATCTCCTGAATATCTGTTTGAATCTGTTTCATGGATTCCATTTCTTTCTTATGTTGGGCGATCATGGTTTCCATTTCTTTCTTATGGTGGGCATTCCTGGCTTCCAGCATGTTTCTGTGCTCATCTATTGTTTTTATTAGTTTCTGTTCTAGAGCCTCTAATCATGTTTTAAACTCTGCTCACCATCTCTGTAGTTATCTGGAGATTATTTCTGCTTTGAATTTTTCTAGAGCCTCATTCATCTGTTTTTTTACTTCCTGTGCTATCAGTTCAGGGTTCCCAGGTGGTTGATTATCAGACTTTTGCACCTCATTTCCCCCAGAAATTGCCTTTTGTGGCATGGAAGTCTGGGTTTGTGACTTGCTTAAATGCCTTCTCATTTTTGCTTTTGGTACTGTCCCTGGTTTAGTTCCTGGGTTGATATGATGAAGTTGTTTATTGTAAGTATCTTTGTTGATCTATTTAAAACCCTTATGGAGTGATTGCTTCTCAGAGGTGTCTACCAGATATAGCTGGTCTTTAGGTTTTGAGTCTGTAATGACTCTGAAGCTCATTTTCATTATACCAGGAAGGAAAACTGTTTAGTTCAATCACGACACCTTAGCCCAAGTCAGATAATCAGCAACACCATAGCATCAAATACCTCTTAAAGAATGACAATTTGTGGTACTTATTAATCTATCACCTTTAAAAAATAAAGGGCCTCCTTCAAGGTGTGTCTCTGCTGTCACAATAGACAATGTGGGCAGCAGTGTGCAGTTATAAATCAATGAGTCTCAGTAAGCTAGTCCCAGACCCGTGCGATTCAGGCAGATTTCTGATTGCAAGACCCAAGTTGAGCTCCCTGTCCTCTTGCAGGGTTGCACTTTGCAAATTTCTACTGCAGGTTTCAGCTGCTTTTCCCCTGAAGAAAGTCCACTTTCAGATGGGAGCTGATGATCCCTCCAACTTAGCAATCATGGTGGTCTGGTGTGCCTTTATTGCAGAGATTCCCTTCACTTTTCCAGTGGGCTTGTTTTCATTAGGGAGCCTGAGACAGGTGCTCACTCTGTTGTTCGCTTCTGGAGCTCAGGACAATGGCTTTTGTCCCCCTGTGCCTCTGCAGTGTGTAACAAAGTAGCTGCACAGACAAAAGGCCAGAGGCTGGGGTGGGGGTATTGTTGGAGGCGCCTGCGCCGCCCAGCCATCAGCTGGTGGGCCTGCCCCAGAGGGTCCTCCTCACCCTGTCCTGGTGGCTGGTGGAAAGCTGGTGGAGCAAGCCGGAGCAAGCAGGTCCCGGTCAGCCTGCAACCGCTTGGCCCCACTTGGCCCCGCTGGCTCCATTGATTTCCAAGGATGGGATTAAGGCCTGGAAATTAGTATAGCTATTCAAAACTGTGCAGTTTTGACCCAGTTTTGAGGTTCTCACTTGGAAGCCAGTCACTTCCTGTTTTCGAGCACTTTGTTAATTCTACTGTCAACTACCTTTCACATCGGGTCACTATATACCTACTGCAGTCACCCCAGGATTTTATTTTTCTTCACTAGAGGAGAAAGACAAACCTACCAAGATAATTGTATATTTTAAAATGGGCTTGACATTTATTTGACCTAAATTAAAGCTAACAATGTTTTGTTTCTCTTATAGTTTGCATTTTCTTGTGTTGAGCATGTACTTAGGGGAATATCATTCTCCCAAGTACAACAATCACTGTCAGACAATGGCAAACAGCTGTGTAACCATTCCAGAAGCTGCTTCCCAGAAAAAGAAGCCCACTGGGGAAGGATGTGGCTGTCACAACCTGGGAAAACCAAAAGGAAGACTATGACGAAGGAGGGAATCAGCTGTTGGACTGAAGAAGGATTTACACACCAAAGAAATGCCAAGCACTGAAGGCAGTTGTTTTGCCACATAGTCCTGAAGCCTGTCTTCCATTTTCTGTTGGCCCAGCAATTTGCTCAGCTCCTGCTATTTTGGGAAGGAATTTATCCAGAACTGGCATATCTTAATCTCCCAATGTTTCCTCTCCTTGACTGGTTAACAGGTGTTGGAAAAGCCTGTGGCAGAAATATCACAGACTAGTGTGCTCATTTTCATTTTACACCTGCCTCCATGGTTTGGTTTGAATGTAGTGTTTCTAAAATTAGGAGACATCTTATTTGTTTCTGCAGAATAAAGGAGCAAATAAAGTGTCATTGACATACTAATTTTTTAATAGGTACACATATGTATTTATTAAGACTATAGGTTTATTTCTGTTTTAAAAATTTAATATTAAACCTCTGATTTCTCAATTAGAACTTAAGCAAAGTTAGTAGAGAATAAACTCTCTTTTAAATGAAAAGTGGTTTCATTGTAATTATAAGCAAGCATGCCACTCTCTTGGTTCTTTTTTTTTTTTAAGACTTTCAAACCTAGTACTCAGTATTGTTTTGAAAATCACTGATTTCATCAAATTAGAAGCAGATAATTTGCTATTGTAGACTGTGTTAAAATATCTGTTCAGTGCCTATTTCAGTGGCCTGTTTGCTACAGTTTGCCTTTATCCCTGAAGGGACACAACTGCAGTGTCCTGCCACCTTGGTGAAATTCCTGAAAATTATTTGGTCAACTGAGGGCTACTCCATCTCAGACACTGTGAAGACATAGCTGTCTGCACTCACAATGTGAATATGAAGCAAAGAGATAGGGGAAGTTAGGTCACAGGCCCTGAATAGTTAACAAAGTAAACTAAAAGTTTGGGCTTAAGTGAGTTAACATACCAGAAGGCAAGAATAGGAATACTTAATTTAAGCAAACTAATTATCAGGCTCTAATGGAATGCAAGGGACAAAGAACAGGTCCCTAAATAAATAAAAGACCTTGGACAAAGTAAAATGCAAATGAAACAGCTTACATTCCTCACATCAGCGCTATCTGCAACCAGGAAGATCCCTGCTTTATTTCTCATTAACTGGTCCACAAAGCTGAATGAAAGTCCAGTGGATTTATACACCTATGGTGTCTGCCTTATGGAATCCTCCCCAGTTAGCAGGGAGCTTTGCCTACTATTCTTTCTTATAAACATCCATTTGTTCCTTCCCCACCTCTTGCTGTGCGCTGTTTTGTGGACTTTTGTGTTGTCCCCAAAACAAGAATCCAATAGTTGGAGGAACAGGTTACAAATACAAGTCCAATGTCTCTTAGTCCCTTGGGTTCTGGAGGCAACATATTCCATATTTACAGGTATTACTTTATTTTGCTGGTGCTGTTTCTTGCAAATCATCTTATACAAGTGGGGGGTTTCTCTAACAACTTGCAATGAAATCTGTCCAAATTGAAATCAGCAGGGACTCAAGTTATTGCTTAGATACTCCAGTACCCCATGGGCTTTTACAACCTCCTATCATCCTTACAAAATATCTAGAACTTGCCTGCAAACTTCTGACACAAAATGTTGTCCCTCCTTTACCCTGTGCTGTATGTCCTTGAGCAGCACATACTGGGTTCTGGACACAGGGTTTCTAGCAGCTCTGAACCTGTGAACTTCTGGACCCACTTGTTCATTTTGTTTATGAACAATCAATTTGATGGAACCCAAACTAGGTCCAGGCATTATAGACAGCTGAGTTAGGCAGAAATATTATAGGCTGTCAGATAGGGCTAAGTCCTCCAGAGAGTCAGGACAAAGGTGAAACACATCACAACTACAGCCGGAGACACATCTGTTGGAGGCTGGGACTCAAGAAAAAGACAAGATGACTAAATCTGCATACTTCCTCAAAGGACAAACACTGGGCCTAATGAAGTTTAGATAGACACCAGTCACCTCAGTGGGTGACCAAATAACTCTGGACCCACCATTTCCTAGGAGAAGTCCTTGTTCTTTCCATCCTCACTTGTTATGTGACTTTTCTCCCAATTTGACCACTATTACCTAAGTAACTAAGGTTACTTGTAACCTTGTTGGTTGATTATGGCTATGGCCCATGTTATACTCACATGGGTTTTGCTCTATAAAACTCCTCTGTAAAGTGAGGTCCATGGGTTACCCATTTGGGACCCTTCCTGCCCCTCAGGAGCTGTTCTATCAATAAATATCTTCCTACTTTTAACCCATGTTGTTCCCAGAATTCATTCTTCGATTTTTAGAGAACAGAGCTCGGCATATTAGACATCTAATGGGTTGGGGAATATATTTCACATTTCATCTCTGGTATTATTTCTTGTATCACAGGTACCAAGCAGAAAAAGTGAATTGATCCAGGTTATCAAATTGAAGGCAAGTGTAGAAGAAAGGGAGGAGGCTTGAGCAAATGAACACATTAATCAGAGGGAAGGTGAAGTGTTAGCTCAGGGAGTTCATGTGAACATGGCAAATATAGGAATAAGATGTGAAAGGGTAAAGGGCAAAGGGAGAAGTCAGAAAGGCAGGGTGTGACCATCAAGCTCCTGGACAAAATCCAGGGCATGGTTGGTCATGAGAATAGGTGGCTGAAGTAGAAAAGAAAAACTAGTTTCGAGCTTCTGTGTGTTGTTTACATACTTTGGGGTGTTCTATGGCCTGGCTGTGTCCCCTAGGTCCATGTGTTTGTTGGGAGCTGACATAGTAGGGAGGTGTTAGGTCATTGGGCTCTGTCTGCATGAATAGATAGATTCATGACCTGAAGAGCTGGAGGCAGTGAGTTAGATCTTTTGCCTTCTCTCTGCTTCTGTTTCTCTGATGACTCCACTGTGGAATGACACAGAACGAAGATCCTTTTGCTGGATTCTGGCACCACGAGACTAGACTTCTCAGACTCCAAAGCAATGAGACAAATTTTTAAAATAAATTACTGTGGTATTCTGTTATAATAAGATAAGATGAAAAACCGAGGAGGATACGTCAAGGTTTATTGCACACTTACCTGATAAATGTGAAGTCTTTAAAAGTCAAAACAGTAATAGAATACTATGTGTACTAAAAAACAACAATTTAAGTGAAAAGAAAAGCAAAGAAAATCATGTTTCCATTCCCTGAAAGGCTTTCAGATGTAGACTGGGAAGCCTGTTTCAGAGATTATATAGTATAGGAAATTGCAGTTTACCTGTGCGTGAGACCAATTTTTGAAACTTGGTGTCATTTAGTAGCTGCATTGTCCCTTTGGTTCTTACTGAATCTCATCCATAAAGTGACAAAAATGATAGTAATAGCTCGTGAAACTGTTGTGAGAATCAACATGGTAATAAATGGAATGACGTTTGCATATTGTTTAGCACACTGTGATCTCCCGAATTAATGCTACCTCTTGTTATAGAGCAACTTGTTATCTTCACTATCAAATGTGTCATTAGTTTCCTACTATGTATAATAGCTTTCAATCATGTGTTCATATTTTTATGACTGCTGTAACAAATGATCTCAAACTAGTGACTTTTACAACACAAACTTATGCTTACAGCTCTTTTCTTTTTTTTTTTTTTTTGGTACCAGGGATCAAACTCAGGACCTTGCACTTGCGCAGCAGGTGCCGGAACCACTGAGCTAAATCCCCGGCCCTACAGCTCTTTTTTTTTTTTTTTTGGTACCAGAGATAGAACTTGGGACCTTACACTTGCGAGGTAGGCGGCAGAACCATTGAGCTAAATCCCCAGCCTTTCAGCTTAATTTTTAAAAGTTTTTTCTTGGCCTATGAAAATTCCAAAGAGTTTACACAGATCAGTGATCATCAGCTTCTCATAAAACAAACTCCTGTGCTCACGCAAGAAAGTCTCCCATAGTGTCTCGTGTTGCTTACGGTTGGAAACAGCAAGACCTCCTCACCTGTCACAGTGGGAGTTCAAATTTCAGTGTTATAGTTCAGCTATTTCTGACTTCTTTGATTGTCTTGTTCAGATTGTAGGGAAAAAGGAAAGGAAGAAACAGAGGTACGAGCTCACCAGGGCAGGTTTATTTCAGAACCATCCTGAGAGGGACTGCTCTGGCGCTGGAGAACACACCAGCTGCTCTCTCACAGCCTCTGGGGGCTTTCAGGTCCCAGGGAGGGGCGGGTTCAGTGAAGTCTGGCCTTCTGGCAAGAACAAGCCCTGAGCAGCCACAAGCGGCAATGGCTGCTCAAGGACCAACCAGGCTAGGGAAAGCGAGCGGGGCGGGGTGGGGGTGGGGTGGGGTGGGGTGGGGTGGGGGGCTGCTATCAACAGCAGAGCCGATATTGTTAGAGGCTTCGGGGGCAGCTGGGTCCAAGGGGGCGAGTTAGAGGCCTCTCTGATCAGGATGGCCACTGTCAGATTCCTTCACAGATGTCCCCAGATGTCCCTGCCTCAGTTCTCTCTAGGTTATTTTAACTACTGGACTTATTATTGCCTCTACTTTTTCTATCTTAAAATTTTAACTATGAGACTTATTGCCTCTGCTTTTTCTGTCTTAAAATTCTGATTGAAGAGAAAGGCTCTAAAAGTCGCTTTGCCCAAACCCTCCGCGTCCCATGCACCACGAAAGGAAACCGAAACTTAATGTTTCCTGGAGGAGAAAGGAAACCGAAACATTGCCTGGGTATAAAAGACTGGCTGGAATGCCCAGATGCGCCCGGCCCGCCTGCCCCGGGGCTCCATTGACGCGGGAGCTCGCGCCGCTCCGGGCTCCTCCACCTTTCCTGGGTCGGACGCGCGGCTCAGCGGCGCTCTGGACCCAGCAGGTTCGGATCTGGGTCCGGGGGAGGAGAGGGCGGTGCTTCAGGGCCAGCCAAGGGCTTAGGGTTGCCCAGGCGAGGGAGGGGCCGGAGCACAGCTGTACCGTGAGGGTCCGAGGTTTCCTCGCACGTCCAGATGGAAAGGACCAGGCGGGGCGCGGGACTTGCGGAGGCCGAGGCGGCTGGGTGCGAGGGCGGTGGGCAGAGGCGGGGCAGCGACGGCGGTGGTGAGCGCGGAAGCTTGGGGACAGACCAGGTTGTTCAGGCGCTGGAGGGTCCTCTGCAAAAGGACCCCGGGCTGTTGAGGAACAAGGGCCCTGAGATCCGAGCACTGCCCTTACACTCGGACGCTGACCGCAGTGAGTGCTGCTGTCGCGAAATTCAGCACAGTAGGACGCCTCCCACTTGCAGAATCCAGAGACCAGATTTTAATAAGGTCTCCAGCGGGATCCTAGGCACTCACACATTTCAGTGGCTTCAGACAAGTCTTACTCTCCTAAGAGTTACAAGAATATACTCACGCACTGGGGGCAGGTGTTAATTTTCTGTTGTGCATAACCAAAAATTATCACACATTTAGTGGCCTAAGCAATGCACATTTATTCTTTTAAAATTCTGTGGAGCAGAAGACCCTGCCCAGGCGCCCTGAGTCTTCTTGCTCAGCACCTCTCCTGGCTGCACTCAAGGTGTCTCAGGGGTGGCCCTCTCCTCCCAGCCCTGGTGCTCATTCGGGTTTTTAGAACAAGTCAGGTCCTTGCAGCCAGAGGACACAGGCTCCCTGTTCTCTTGCTACCTGTTGGCTGAGGGCGACTCTTGGCCTCTAGATCCCACTCGGGTCCCTGCCCTTGGCTGCCTCACGAGATGGCTGTGCCTCCAGAGGCCCCTGTCGCCATGACGTGTCTGACACACTGTAACCGAGTCCCAGAGAGGCTGTCCCATTCAAGTCACGAATCTGCAGTTCTCAACCAGAAGCGATGAGAAGGCCTGCACACCAAGGGCGTGGAGTGGTGGAGACCACGTTAGAATCCCCTCACTCCATGGGTCAGCTCTTCCCCTCAGAGGCATGGACACCTCCCATTGTCTTCCCTGATTTCTCTTCTTCTCACTTCCTCCTTCCGTTCACCTCTCCTTCCTTCTTCTTTTCTGATTTTTTAAAAGATTGCTTGAATCAGATTCCAAACACAATTCTGACGATACTGCGATTGCATGTTAGGCTTTCATGTTTCTCTTAATTTCTTTCACCCTCTTACCATTTATTTGTTAAAATGGGTCTGTGTGTCCTGAAGAGATTTGCCTAGTTCTTGTGGGGTCATTCAATGAATGTTGCTCTGATCTCTACAATGTTTTATAAATTAGTCATTACACCTATACTTTTGATCCAATTCAGGTTTAATTTCTTTTGATGGGTGGGCCGTGGTACATTAGCGATGCAGGTAGACACTTGCCTCTTCACATATGTTCTAGAATACAGTACTTCCATTTCTTCACAGCTATCCATGTTTCTGTCTTTATACTTAGAGCTCTGCAGGTGTGCCTAAGAGTGGCTTCCTTTTATGTAATTTTTGCTCAGTATTTGAATAAATATTTGAATCTAAGAATATGTTTTCTTTTTTTCTGGTCTGATCTTTATATTCCTGAAATATGAGATGTGACCAGAATACAAGGTGAACATTAAATTTTTTAAAAATCACAGTAAAATACATATTTTCATGACTATTCCTCAAAATGCTCTCTCTCACTTCAACACACTTAGCATGTCATTCTTGCCACTCTGGAGCAGTTCTAGAAATCCTCTTTCATGAGTGTCTTCATGGGATGTGACTTAAAAAAAAAAGAATACAGTGAATGCTGTTGCCAACTGCCCTCCAACAGAAAGGTAGGCTGGTAAAAACATTATGGTGTGTCTTCATCTACATTACTCACCAGATCTGGCACCCTGTGACTTCTGGCTCTTCCTCTAAATCAAAATGACCTTGAAAGGTAGGTGTGTCGAATTGATTCAGGTCATTGAGGCAGCCACAACAGCACAGCTACAGATATTCAGGAAGAACTTGCAGAATACACCATGTAGAGGAACCCAATAACATCAATGAATATAAACATTATATGTCCTAAAGATGAGCTAAGAATAAGCATAAGAATGAAGATGGGGAAAGGGGATTTAGAGGTGGAGGGAGAGATTTGGGTGGGAATGAAATTAAAAATGAAAAGAAACAAGATACATAGTATCAGTATCTGTCTCCAAGATGAATATAAGTTTCATGTACTGCAAACATATACTAAAATCATAAAATAAAGAGAGTGGCAAGAATGATGGGATGTGTTTGAAGCCAGATGGATCATTTTGAGGAGGATTCATGACAATGTGACTTTTAATGTAGTAAGTTAAAAGTTGAACATTCACTGTATTTTTATCACACCTTGTATGTCTTTGATGAATTTTATGCCTATGATTTATTTTATAATTAATTTTGGAATCCCAGTTCTCTTAACACTGCCATTGCTCATAGGTTGACTTAGAACATTTTCATCTGTTTATCATCTTTACTTCCGGCCTCTAAGAAATCCCTTGGACTCTCACTTCCAGATTCATCAAAAACTTGATATTACAGCAGGTTCAATTTACTGTTCTGCTTATTAATATTTTTTCTGAAATTATGTTTGTAATTTTAAGAGCACTAACTCTCATTCTTTTTATCTCTTTGCTATAGTTGGCTATCATTTTATTTGATAACTTTTTGATAATACTAATTAGAATTCTTTAAAGATCTACTCTATTCCTGAATTATAGTTATTCATATAATTTCTTCTTATTTTAGTTTTTGTTTTTTGGTCTCAGGTGACTGGAGAGTCTAATTTGTGTGTGTGTCTCTGTTTGTCTGTATGTGTGAATGTGGGTGTGTTTCATTCAGCCATTATGACAGGTGTACGGGAGGTTGATTATATTTTCTCCCTGCCTCTCCTGTAATTGAGAGATGAAAAGTGGGGATAATGACTGAGTTCTACTTAAGAGGTAAAGCGTGTGTGTTTGGGATAGAGTTTAACAGAGAAGCTTTCTGTAGAGAATGTGAGAGGACAGCAGGCAGGCTGGGGAATCTCTTAGTTGTCCAAGTAAGGCAGGTTTTATTCTTCCACCACAGCTATTATTGAAAAGTAGTGCCATGTACAACAGACACCCAAAACTTAGTAATAATTATGATTATTTAATTAAAAATATATTATTTCAGTTTATGCATATTATTTCTTCAAACAATTTCTGAATTGTTAGGATATTAGTACTTAGAAATTTATTTGAAGTGAGCTACTTAATAAATGAACTAATTAGGTATTTGGTTTATTCTAGTAGCTTCATGATAATGTCAAGGGTGCTGTGAATGTCTGGCAACCCATGAGTAAATTTATTTCCCCTTGTAGAGTGAGACACTATCCTTTCTGAAGCTCTCTTTTCCTCTCTAACATAGATAAGGTTAATTTTCTCTTGTTTGTTCAGTTCTCACTAATTTCTCTTTCCTGCTCACACTGGGTCAGTTTGTAGAATTGAAAGAAGATAGTCCAGCTACTGTGCAATTGATGAAGTTTGGAATTTCTTGAAATCTGTGGGTTTTCAGGAAGATGCTTTAACTGCTTACCTGGGCAAAGGACCCTTCAAAATCTGATCCATCCTTGCCTTGCAAACCTCCTCTCTTGTCAGTCCCTCTGTTTTCCTATGTAGAATGACTGCAGAATGCCACACTGCTTATGTACTTCTACATCTCTGCAAATTAAATGCTGCTATTTTGCTACTCAGAATGCCATCCTCTAAATCCCTTGTATTCTCCAATGTGATTCCATAATTTTTCACCATCTTTTCAACTTCTCGAAACCTCAGAACACAGGACTATGATCCCTCCAATTTAATTGAAGAACTCTTCATTCCATGCTTGTTCCCTATGCTATTACTACTAGAACAATCAGCACATTATACTGTAATGTTTGATTTCATCCTCTTTAAAGCCGCACTGGGTGTGAGAACCATGTTTCATGCATCCTTGCCCATGTTGGAGCAAATACAATTCTTGGTGAAGAACAGACGTTCGCTCTATAATCCTTGCAAAAGACAATAATCATGCGATTGGGAAATCATGCTTATACTCCTATCTCCATTGTTTCCTAAAAGTTCCAGCCCACAGCAATTTCTTCTTTCTTCAAATATACTCATTTTTACAGTCCTACACTTTCTTTCTTTATGATTTGAATATTGAAGTGTGCATCAATATTATATGTTCCTGTTCTTTAATGTCATGGAATAAGACTATCTATCTATTATCTATCTTCTATCCATTCTCCTTTTTAACAGCCCTAATAGATTGCATGGCAAATGTCTCAATGTTTGTTTTCGTGACAAAATACTCAAGGGCATTTTCTTCTGTCTCTTTAGTTCTTTCACAGTTTTTCTTTTTCTGTTTTTCTTTTTTTGCAGACTCTTCTCTGTGGTGCCATTTATTAAATATTACTAACCCTAAAAATTGAATTTTGTGCCTTTCTCTTTTTCCATGATGCTCTCTCTTTCTGTCCAAGGAAGCTCATCTATACCAGTGGTGTTCTTCATTTCTAACACTCACATGACTCCTATAGTCAAATCTAACTCAAACCTGTGTTTGACCTTTAGACCTACGTATTTAACTGCTTCTACAACATGGCTGAGGGGAAGTCTTGAAAAACCAGCCAAACCCAGGTTGCTATCATGAACTCACCATCTTGGTCTCACTTGAGTCACACTGCATGATTCTCAGCCTCGGAGTGGGTTACTCATCCATCTTAGTGTGGGAGAGAATCCCGAGAGATTTTTCACAGCCCCTCTCCTTGCTATTGTACTTCACAGAAATCCACATCTCTCCAGCTTTGTTGGCTCAAATGCTCATGAAATTACAGTTGTATCAAACTACGGTACCATCATTACCCATCAGAACAGTAGCTTTTTCTCTGCTCTATTGACCAAAACTTTGCTCCCATTCTATTTGATGTACTCTATCTGGAGTAATCTTTTCTAAATTCAAGGCCATCAGAGCATCATCTACTTAAAAATCCATCAATGGCTACTTTTTAATTCTAGAGAAACTTCTGTAAGCTGCCCTCAAAGGATCTTCATGCTCTAGTATTTCTCTCTAGAGCCCCTCACCCTTTCTCTCACTTTCTCTATTCCAGCTCTGTTGGCTTCTTTTAAGACCCTAGTTCCATCCGCATTCCTCAGGCCACAGGGCTTGTACGTGGGGCATTCTGATGTTCCCTTTGCTGGGAATACTGCTGTCCCCACTTTTGTCTAATTCTTGTTCAGGCCTTTGGGATTCATCCCCATGTGTGTCTTTACGAAAGCTTCCTCTGACCCCTTTGAATTTTTTGTTTGTGATTTCCCACTGTTTATATGATTAATAATTTTCTTTTGTGATGGACTTGCAAGTTGTTGAGACTCAAGTGTATGTTAACTATGTTTGTTCTTGTATTACCAGGGCCCAAGATTTTCTTGGCACCTATAATCATTCAGCAATAATTCCTTAGTTTTGCTCTTTCTTTGGAGGTTTGCCATTTTCATCACCAACTGCCATTTAGACTGACCAGAGTAAAGGATATCTGCTGTATGTGATATTGCCAGTTCCAACTGGAGGCAGAAATAGCAGCAAAAATGGGTAATTTTCAATTTTAAGTACTTAAAGAATTATAAAATGTAATCTATGTATATTTAATGGAATTAAAATCATTATATTACTGTTATTTTTCAAATAGTAATGAAATCTGAGTTCACTCAAAAACAATTGACAAAAAATAATCTATGTTTTCTTTCTTTCTTTTTTTTAGATAAAAGCACACTGTTTTTAGAGAAAATTTCACGGTTTATTTCAGACAAATTGCCAACAGCTGAGTGAGTATTTTTGTAGTAATCAGGAGCTAGGAGTCAATAACATTTCTCTGTTTTTATGTATATCTCTTTGACCTTATACTGATCTTTCATCTTAGTGTGCATATATATATATAGTATAATATATACATTATAACAATCTGTATATATAATTATATATACTCAGCAAATTCAGTTATTTGTGACAATGCTGAAATGATAAGAATAATGCTACTGCTTTTTTGGACATTATTTTATTTAAATGATACATTTTAACTCTATTTTTGTTTTAGATATTCCAGTTTATTCAATGATTTTGTTGAGTCTGAATTTTTTCTGATTGATGGAGATTCCTTACTTAGCACATGTGTATGTGAGAAGTTATTACAGCCAGGACAGAATCTCCATTTCTTCTATCTGGTTGAACACTATCTCATGGATCTTATTAATAAAGGAGGACAATTTACCATAGTTTTCTTCCAGGTAACCTGACAGTTGAGTTTGTTTCTATGATTTTAGGACTAAAACAAAATTCTTTAATTTATTTTATAAGTGGATTGCCATTACTACCAAGGAAAATATATTTTGGAAAATTCAGAAATTTTGAAGGGAAAAAGAGAAAAATATTATCTGAACTGACAGTATTCAGCAATGACCACACCAGTTTATTATTGCTTTTTATTTTCAATAAAAGAACTTTATTGCAAGGATACACTGAATCATGTTGGTGCATGAAACATTTCAGTAGGGGCCAAATTGTCCTCTGGCTTCTAATTCCTCAAGTCTGAGAACTAATTCTGTCTTTAAAACTCAATAATAAATTTACTTGAGGAGAAAATAAAATATATTTGAGTCCAGGCAAACTCGATAACTCTGATTTGCATTTATTTGCTCAGCAGTAAATATCTGCAAGAGAATACCACATTTGCTTTTCTAATTATGAATATAATTAATAAACTTTCAACAGTTTCAAAACAGATATATATATAACCCCTGCTACTCTTTCCTAATCCTACTCTGAAAGGTAACTAATATTCAATGACTTTTCAAAGACTTTGGTATGGATCTATTTAATCATTTTGCATTCTACATTATTGTTATATTCTGAATACTGCTGACAGCTTGCCAGCAATGTTTTGAAAAAACAGCCAGCTTTCTGGCCTGATGTTTACGATCCAGCTGGCCCCACACATTGCTTCGCTCTGCTGAGATAAACCTGCAGAGCTGAAGGAAGGTGTTGCTGACCTGGAGCAGTCCTCTAGGACAAAGAGAGTCACCTCTGCTGCCCAGCAGTGATGATTTCTATCCACCCTTGCTTTTATACACTTTCTGTCCATTTTCTTTTTGAAATGAGATTGTAGAGGAAAAGAATTAGTGAATGAGAAGGGAAAGTATGGTAAACCCTGAGTGTTATGTGTTTGCAGACAGGGGATACGAGTTTTTAAATCCAAATCGTGATTTATAGAAAATATTTGAAAAATGTCAGTCAAAGTTTAAAGGTCTATTCCTTGCTATATGACACAGCAAAACTGTGTTGGGTTTTAGTCCTTAAATTTCTTAGTGATGTCTTAACCAAGAAAACTAAGAAATTGCTAAGTGAAACTTTTTAAATAACATAGTTTTCCATATCCTCCTCACAGGATGCTGAGTACACATATTTCAGCTCTCCTGAACTTCTTTCTTTGAGAACTGCTTTAATTCTTCATCTTCAGAAAAATACCAGCATTAATGTTTGTACTCAATTTACTGGATGCTTATCAAAGGATTGGAAAATGTTCTTGGATGAGAATTACCCATATTTCCTGATAGTTGCAGACGAAGGTCTGAACCCTCTGCAAACCCAACTTTTCAACTTTTTAATCATTCAGTGTTGGTCAGAGAGGGTCAATGTTGTGCTTTTCTCTGGGCAAACATCTGATATTCTTCGACTTTATGCATACTTTCTGCCAAGTCTGTACAGGAACCAGAATTTTTTCAAGGAGGTAATTTATATCTGAAAGACAATAAATATTCTTCTACAATTTTACAAAATGCTCTAAATTATTCAGTTTTGTTTTGACCTTTTATATGAGAATTATCGAAGTTTAACAGAAGGATAAATTGATAATAACAAAAATTGAAAATAATACAAAAAATGTAAATGTACTATTTATTCAATATTTATTGTTACACAATAGTGCTTGATACTTTTCCTGAATGAGTTTTGTTTTACTTTCACAATAATACCACAGGGCCAATATTAGTATCACCTAAATTTTACAGGTGAGAAAATAGATATTTGAATAAATAGTCTGCTGATCACCAATACCAAGTGGGTACTAGAACATGGATCTGAGAACACACAGTGCAGCTCCAGCCCCTACATTCTTAACCACTGTATGGTATACTGACTCCAACTTATGGAAGGCCAGACATGCATTAACGCAACTGTGCAATGAGCTCACCATGGTGTCCTTTAATAAAGGACAGTGGAGCAGGTCAGTGAGGAAGGCAGAGCCCTGAGATGTTTCTTTCTTAATAGCAACTCATTAACAGGAGAATTTTTCAAGTTTTAAAAATTTAATTCCATTTTCCTATTATTTTGCTGTATTGGTATATTTGCCAACTACTTTGTTGAAATTTTTGAAGTAGAAAAATGCATATTGCCTTCATAAACAACTCTACTTTCCATTTATTTTCAATACTTATAGTGAATTCTGAATAGTAAGATTATTCTAAATTTTATCAAAATCTTTTTTGAGTCAATTAACATTTGTCACTTCTTGAGAATTGTGCTATACTCTTAGTATATTTGGAGACATCTAGGTGATCGTTATGAAATAATAAAATGGTTCACTTTGTTTCAGTTAGTATTCATCTTGTGACATTTTTTCTCACTCTGCTTGCCTGCTGTAAGAAGGATCAGCTTTGGGATTCATTTTATATTGGGAAGAATTATTGTTATCACTCAGTTCATTTTACTAAATTAGAGCAACTTCTTGATCTCAGTTTTAAGAGCACCTTACAAACATCCTGCCCAATTTCTCCTAAAGAATCATTTTTCTTAAGTGTAGGATTTCATTGCTGGTATAATAATGTACTTCTGATTTAGTTGAACATTTACCTTAAAGAGGTTTAATTAATCAATTTGAGGACTATCTGAAATAGAATTAAAATGCAATGCTATACATTTCATTAATCTGTTTACTACTTGAAAACAACTAACAATGTTGGTAGTGGTTGTTGATGGTGCAATGGGTACCTGTGGGGATTTTATGGTGTTAATGTGTATGTTTGAAATTCATCATAATACAATACATTGCTCTTTGGGGGCGTGCTGCAATGTTGCAGAGTTAGAATGTGATGATGGTTACACAACTTAATGAATTTACTAAAAGCCATTGAATTGTACATTTAAAATAAGTAAATTATATATTGTTTTATTTATACCTTTATGAAACTGTTAAAATATAAGACTCACTATGTACCTAGTAGAGATAAAATAGAGTTATCTGGTTGGCTTTAAAAAGAATTCTGAATATCTACAATTACATTAGTTTAATTTTTAAAATGTAGGAATATATTGTAGCAATTACATCTTAAGTGTTTGATTTTGTATTCTTAGAAAACACTTTAATTTCAATTTAGGTGATTTTTTTCTTTTTTCTTTTTACAGAATGAAAATAAGATTCAAAATTCTTATAAAAGGCTCCTTAGAAAATTGAGAAAATACAGAGTTCTACCTTTAGCACCTCTTTTAAAAAATTTAGCACTGAAACATATGATGGAAGAGGTAATGACACATTAAAATGAACCTTTTTATTTGATATTTTTTAATTATAGAAAAGTTTCAAAAATAGTCTATGGTTCTTATTACTTCTTTCCCAGTTTCCTCTGATGTTAATTTCTTGTTTAACCATGATGCATTTATCAAAATCAGAACATTACCATTGGTGTGGTACTCTTAACTTCATCTCACATCTTATTTGAGTTTCAATTATTTTGCCATTAATGTCCTTTTTGGGAAAGGGTTCTAGTTTCTTCCAGTTTGAAATAGTTGTCTTTCCTTGTCATTCATGACCTTGGTATTTTTTAAGCATATTGATAATTATATAAAACAATACTTCAATTTGGGCTGGCCTGATGTTCTGTACTGATTGGAATGAGGTTTTGGAGTTTTATCAAGAATGTCATTGAATTAATGCTGCATGCTCTGTGATGGCAGCAAAGGGTTAATAATGGTTCTGTCTTCACTCTGGTCAGGCTGGACTTTGAGCACTTTCTTCCTTATAAACTTATTATCTTCCTTATGCAATAAATAAGTATCTTGGGAAGATGCTTTGTGACTGTCCAAATTTCATTTATTCTTAAATCTTTGCTGATTAATTTTAGTATCCATCAGTGGATCTTGTCTGCAATATTCATTATTGATGTTTTGCCTAATGATGATTTTCTATTTAATTCTTTACTTTCACATTTATTAAATGGAATTCTATCATGAAGAGGAGCTGTCTTAGTTTTGCCATTTATTTGCTTATTCATGCCGGTATGGACTGAGTATTTGATTCGTAAGCTAACATCCAGTATTGTAATAATTTTGTTGCTCACAGTGTTCCAGGTTTGAGACTCCTTTATGTTAGCACTTGTGTTCCCCTACCAGCCTCCTTTTTTTGAGCACTCTTATTTTTTGAAATCCCAAGACGTTTTGGTCTCATCTTGTGTTTTCCTGACCCAGCTCAGAAATTATCACTTTTCCAAGGGTTCTGGTTGTTGTTGTTGTTGTTGTTTTTTTCCAATGGCATTGAGAAGTCCAGATATGGGAAATGTGTTTGTTCGTAGCTACTGGGGTGTCATTATGACTTTTCAGTGATCAAGCTAGGAAATATCTGCATACCAACCCCTCTGTAATCACACATCTATATTTTTAATTATCTTTCTACCCACCTACATGTCATCTACTTACCAATCTGTACCAGATATTATGTGTTCATATTATTCCCTTTTACTCCAATTCAACTTCATGGGTCCTCTTTAACCTCTCAGTTGTCATTTCTTAGTCCGATTATGAGAAATCTTGCTTTACTTAACTACAATATATTTACCTATTTGTTCAACTACATTACAGATACCAGTTTTAGAATTTCTAAATTTATCCTGTGAGAATTATATTGACTGAGTCAATTATATCATTTTTTTATAGTTCTTTTCTATGTAGCTTTTAAATATTCAACATAGTCATACCTTCGTACTCAATTGCTTTGAAACTCATTGAATTTGGTATCTGATGGACATTTTGTCCTGGTACTCATTGTTTGGTACTCATTGCACAAGCTAGAATTTGTCAGAGTTGACTGCTTCACAACTCACCACCCTTTCTTGGCAAAATAATGCATTTCATACTTCTCAGTTTTGGTATTCTTTATCTTACTTCCCAGATCCAATTAACAACGAGTACTATAATGTTTTTGAAGGTATTCAGGTTAGTTTTTTTCTCACACATTTCCTTCTGTGTGACTATGTTACTGTTGTCATAGTTAGGCTCATTGGTGTTTGTATTTCATTTTGGATCCCTCCCACCCTTATCCTGATGGTTTTTAATTATCTGCTTATTTTGGAAGGTATGTTAGAGGTATATGAAACTTTGTTCTGGCCCATTTCACATTTAACATATCTTGGAAAAGTATGTATCTTTCCCCTGATTAGCAAAGTATAAAAGAAATGATACAACACATGTTTTTCAATTCTGTGAATTATAATTAAAAATACTTTAATTTGAAAGTCAAAATATGCTAATATTTAAAATAATTATCAGAAAGGTTGAACATTTTTCTATTTTAATAATTGCATTCTTAGAGCATTATAGTGTTATTTAAGTTTTGGGTATTTTCTTATTTATTTATACAAGCTCTTTACCTATTTATATTTTTAACGGTTTCATTGAATGATTATAATTTGATATAGTCATATATATTCACTTTTTCAGTATGATTTCTTCTAGTAAGATCATTTATGAATAAAAACACTTTTTTAAATACCAAGAAATTGTGTTACAATTTTCTTACGTAACAGGCATATGAGACTGTATGTCTGCTCCAACAAGTCTGGCTGAATGGATCTGACATTCGACGGGTCCTTTGTGTCACTTCATGCTCACTGGCTTTGGGAATGTACCATCACTTCTTAGAAAGCAGAGTGAAGACCTCCTCTGAAGAAACAACTAACAAAAAAAAGGTGTAACTTACTACTTTACTGGGAAATATTATTGCTCTCCATTTTCCACATTTTATTAACTGTTATCTAACATTTTCTCTATTTGATACTAACCCTAACCATTATTTATAATTTCAACAATAAGAAAAACACTATATTTTATTTTATTTTTTGCAGTACTAGAGATTGAGTTTAGGATGTTGTGTGTGCTAAAGAAGTTAGAATTTATATCGTCCCACTTTGCAAAATATATCCACTTCTTTACACCTTTTGTCACTGGGTCTGTTTTTCAGATACATTGCCATCCAGGTGTTCTCTTCCAGTACTGTCAAGTATCAGTTCTCAAATATGATGCCTTGGACATAACAGAACTTTAACGTGTGGATCCATTCTTGCAGAGTCCTCAGAGATTGTAACTTTAGGAGCTGCTTGATCAGCTCAAGTGAAGTTTGGCTTAAATAAAAATCCTGAGAAATATCTTAAGGGGTATTAAACTGAATGGTTCCTTTCTACTTTATCTCAAATATGTAGAAATGCTGAAAATCATTGTTGCAAAAATGTAGAACTAAGAAAATCTCAGAATCCCTGCAGGGCAAAACGTGGCTGTCAGCTGTTGTGGTTCTGAACGCTTATTATGCAGTTTCATAGCCTGCTACTCCCTGGCTCATCTCTCTATTTTGTTTAGGTGAACAGTGATTACTTAACCCTGCAGGATGTGGAAGATCTGTGCAAACTGCATTGTCTCAGTGTGGTTTTTCTACTACACATACCTCTGTCTCAGCGAGCTCGCTCTAGATTCATCACTTCCGATTGGGTTGAAGACACTCAGATGTTCTTTAAAATGGTGAGTATAATCTCTACTGGCTTAGTGTTTTGTCTCCACTGTGTGGTATGCAAAATCCACTAGCCTTCAAAACAGATTGATATGGGAACAGTGCTAGCCCTTTAGGGATTTTAGAAGTTAATGACCTAAATGAATCAGTTGACTAATTCTAACACCTAGGTTTGCTACTAATAACAAACGGCATCATATATATATATATATACAACTTAAGGAAAAAACATATTTTTCTTTCTTTAAATCTCTGTCAAGTTTTTATGTCATCAACTATAGGACAACTTTGGTGACATTGAAGAAATCAGTGTCACATGTCATTATTGCTGTCCATTATAAATGATAGTGAGTACAAATTTGGAGTCTTAGGAAAATAGAAAGCAAAGTCCAAATAAATACTTCCAGAGGCCCAGCACTCAAATCATCATTGGCAGCTGTTAATTGTTTGGTTTATTTTCTTCAGTCTAAATACCTAGATTTTCCTGTTGTTCCTCATGTTATAAATACACATGTGTTTTCTTCAAATAAACATGTGTTTTGTTTTATTCTGCACCTTTTTTACCATCATTAGTGGCTACTATCTTTTAGTGGAAGTATCATTTCTCTTTCATGGAATGTAAAAAAAGAAAACTTTGATTGTATTATAAATGTTCTTATTCTTTTTTTAACAGTGATAAAATATACCTTTATCCACTTTTTTGAGTCAGAGGGTAGTAAAATAAAGTTATTGCTAAAGTAGGTATCAGGCAAACAGAAAGGTGCTTCAGAAATCCAGTTACCTTTGAATTTATTTAAACTAAGAGGAAAAGGCCATAATGTTTTCATGAAACACATACTTGGTTCTTTAACAATTGTGACAAACAGCAGAAAGAATTAAGGACTGCTACACTTGTGATCCATATAAAACATCAACATTTTGGGTGTACATAATTAAAGAAATACCTCACTTTCAAAATACTGTAATAGCCAATACATAGAGGCATGCCTTAGGTGGGCATAGGAATGCAGTTTAGAAAAGAAAAAAAAATCACGCACTGGAATTATACAATTTCTTTAAAATCACTGAGCAAGAAAAGCAATATTGAACTTTCATACTGATTTTACACAACTTCTATGCAGTACCTTGACTTAAATCCAAGAACAAAATTTAAGATTCTCCTTCTATATTTTTGGTAAACAACTGTATGGTAAACTTAGATGACTTTTCCCCTTAGATTTTACCTGGGAGTGGCCTGTTTTACATTTTATTTAAAAGAGGGCAGGTTTGGCACTTTTATACTGATGTCACCAATGTTACCATTCCTTGGGATCTCAGGAAGATTCATATTCTTTACAGCTGATACAGCACAGGGTGGAGCTCCGGCTAAGCCAGCCTCAGATTTCTGCAGTTTATTTTGTGCATCAATTTGTGTAACAATTTCATTCACGTTGGTCTCCAGTACCATCCCTCCCATCACCATTTCCGCAAGAATACCTATGAACCTTGTCTAAATGGAAAATTAAATCCAGTTCACAGACATTTTCAAAACATTTGTCTAATGTTTCCATGAACACTTGAATTAAATCTAAAATGCCAAGTTCACTTTCTGAAGAATCCACACAGAATTCAAAATGTAGTGTTGCATAATGTCTATAAATCAGTTTGTTGTCAGATCCTCCAATTAATAATCCTCCTTCTAGGAAATTACAAACATTTTCATCTCCCTTAGATAGCAAATAGAAAGTCTCCCTCATGATTTGTTGTTGTGTATCTTCACTGTAGGGCTGGTAGAACTTGGAGAGCCTGGGCTGGCCATGGTTGTTGAAAATGAGGATCGCCTTGATCATGGCTAGGCCAGGCTGACCTGGTGGACTCTGGGGCCTGGGCGGGGGCAGGCAGGAGAGACTCGCCTTGGGATCTAGAGGTCCTTCCCACCTGCCCCCTCCTGCAAGCACGCGGCCCCCCAGCTGCAGGGCAGGGCCTGCATGTTCTTATTCTTTTTAAATGCAAGCCTTTCTTTTTAATTTGAGGTTTTTGATTTTGGTTTGATATCCAGAAATGGTATTAAGTAAACTAATTGACATGGACTTTTAAAAAAGAAAAAAAGAATCTTGGCACACATAATCAAAATGTCCAAGGAAGGGGTTTTTAAAAAAATCAGTCAGGGAGCCAGTCCATGCTTACCTAGTGCGTGTATGTTGTGCTAATCTGGAGGACAGAGTGAGGAAGAGACACATTTACCCACCCCATCCTAACACTAGCATAGAGCTATATTTTGCAGAGAAGGCAGATATTAAATTTTAACAATTACTATGATGGAGAAATTAACATTATTATTAGACTCTAATAATAAAAAATTCAGTCCAGTATTCAATGTTTGTTTTTTCTCAATAATTGAAGTGACCAAAATCCCGAAGGCTAAGTAAGGGTTAGCAGCATGGAAAAAGAATACAAAGTAGATTTAGAGAAAAAAATAGCACATGTGATTATCCTGAGGAAGTCATAACCAAGGAAGAGTGATCTTCCTACTGTAAGAGGAATGAAAAGAATATGGGGGATTGATTAAGCCAGAAAAGGGACAAATCATGTAGGATCCTGTTGTCCTGTTAAGAGACAGATGTATAACATGATCATAAGCGTACTGAGAAAACACTGAATGGTTTCAAGCAGAAGAACGGCACTTTAACTTTTAAAAATCTCCCTGGCTTGCCAAGCAGTGTATTGTAGAGAAAACACAGTGGGATTTGCAGAAATGAAGTGATTATTGCCTCAGTCAGGTAAATGTTGATGGTGAGAGAGACTAAGGAAATGACCCCTGACATTCATTCTCCATTCAAGGACCTGGATGTGTGGTTGTGCAGAATAGTGGGCAGTGACTTGTGACAGCCACACTGAGCGGTGGGCACCCTTTTCTCACTGCAATGAGGATGCCACTGCATAAATGCCCCTGTTGAAGTCTGGCATGGGAGGTGTGGAGATTGATGGAGTGAGGTGATCTGAGTTTGACTAAGGTGGAATTGAGTTGGACAGTTTTGCTTGGTAGTGCTTAGAAGATATTTATTAGCATAATGGGCATGTAGGGTTGGCAGTTGAAGGAAAGTATAGGAAAACCACAATTCGTGAATAGCTGACTGTATTTGTGAACACTTTTAACTATTGTAATGAAAAGTTCAAGTAGTTCTGAGATACAGTGAATTTTCAATGTGGCGAACACCGTACCATAGACGTTCTATTTATGGTTTAGTGAGAAAATCTATCCTCTATTCCAAATCCCACTGGAGAAATTTCCTAGAGGCATTTTGACAGGGTATCAATAGGCAGCAGACTATGGTTCATTAAAAGGGGATAGGAAGACTTCATGTCCAGCCATTTAATTCACTTAAGGTATTTTTATATGTCAATTCAGATTAACATAATAAGCCTATTGTTACATGTCATATATTAAAATAAAGGATTATAACATCAATATTATTATGCTATAATTTTTGTTGTGAATTTTATTTCTCAAAAAATACTTAATTTTCTTTTTCAACTTTTCTTAGGTTGAATTATATGTACTCAATCACCAAATAGCAATGATTGTGTTCATTTACAGATTTAAATGAGTTCTCGCTTCATACAGTTGTAACTTATGAAGTTTTCTTCCTAGTTTTTTTTTTAATGTACAAGTAAGAATTACATGAAAGAACATTATAAAAGTCTTTATAAATTTTGAATTGTTCTAAGATGGCCCTGTGGGACATTCCTTGTTATTTATGCTGGTTGGAAGCATTAGTCTTTAAGAAGGCTGGCATTCAAAACAATAAGCACAGCTAGTATTTATTTATTCTGTATTTGCTTCTGCGAATACTGCCCCTACTTCATTTAGACATATCAGCAGTCCTGTTATGCCCTCATTTTACAAATGAAAAGCTTGGCCTTGGGAAGCTGAAGTGGCCCACTGGCACAGCTAACGCATGACCCAGCTGTGTTGTGACTTCTGCTCTGTCCGGCTGGTTTTCCATGGACAGCACCCTTCCTGCCTTTCTCTTACTCCACGCTTGAGTTTTGGAAGCATCCTGTAGCTTGAAACGTAACATCTGGTAGCCTCTGAATATTTCACTATAAAGGATGTGGTTAGTAACTGCACAACTCATAGAAAGGACAGATCCGGGAAAGTTATTTTGAATCCTGACACACAGAGACCACAGGAGAGACACTTCTTATACAAAGTGAATAAACTGAGACACAGTTGCTGTCCTGCTTTCCCATGTTACTCTTTACTCAGTGAAGTGATGGGAAAGGGCTCAGGGAAAACATCCTATGTAACAGTGATTCTCAGAGTGTGATTTCCTGAACAACAGCACCAGCAAAATGTGGAGACTTCTTAGAATTTTAAATTCTTGGGCCTCACCCCAGACCTCCTGAATCAGAAGCCTGGGAATCTGTGTTTCATTTAACAACCTTTCCAGGTGAAGCTTATGCTGAAGTTTAAGTACAACCATTCTATGACTCTGTGACACTCTCTTTAGTGACTCATTTGTAGAGATAAAACTGCAGCAGAGTTAGAAGGTTCCTGCTTGTTTGATTTTCACAACTTTGTGATGAACTTTGGGCAGCCTCTCTGACTCACCTGTTTGCAGCCAGCCTGTGAAATGCAGTAGGCAATAGATACAAATGGACAGTGAGCTCTTGGAATGTGAGTAGTCTGGATTGAGGTGTGCCATACATTTAAAGAAAATAATTTAGTATGAAAAACAAACTATCTAAATTTAAAGGCCTTCTAAATTTAAAGACCCTATCTGTTAATATGTTTATGTTTATTGCATGTTGAAATAATAAATAATAACTAAAATTAACTATTAAAATTAATTTCAGCTTTAAAATGCAGCATCTAGTGAATTAAAAATACCAGCTAGCTCATTCACACTATTGAAATTGGACAATGGCAGGTTAAAGCTCCATATCAATACCAAAAAAATACAATGTTCATATTTTAAGAACACCTGTGTTTTGTTTTGAAGGATGTGTGGGGCAGAGAAGCCTCAGTCTCCTCTCTCAGTTTAACTTCGCAGACCGCATCACAGAACGAAGCCCTGGTTAGGCTTCTGCTCCTGTCTGTTCTGCTCTGACAGGAGTCCAGGTCGTGAAGGCACTCTGCCTGGGTGCAGTTGGAACAAGGCCTCCCTCCCAATCATGAACGTGTGTGGCTACACCTGTGTAGCTGGATCTTTGAGTTTGAAGGATTCAGCAACTTTTATATCTCTGGACAATCAAAAGTTTTTTCAATATGGTCTCCTTTTTAAAAAATTGTTCTTTAATTTTAAATTTTTATTAGTACATGTTTGTGGTATGTAATAATTGCACTCTAGGGAACTGGTACATGTACCTAACACATTTCATTTATTTCTTCCCTTTTCTCTACTCTCCTGTCATTTTGCCAGAATTATATTCATTTATTTATCTTATAGGTCATTATAGAGTTAATAGTCATATATACAGATTAATAATCAGACTAACAGGAAAAAGAACACATAAAATACTTCAAACTAAATCAAAATACACTACAAATTGGATCACATCAAATTAAAAATCTACATAGCAAAGGAAACCATAAATTGAGTGAAAAAACAGTCTAAACAATGGGGATTTCTTTTTGCCAGATATTCCTCAGAAAAAGGAATAATATCTGGAATATATAAATAACTCAAAAAATACCCGCCCCCCCAATTTAAAGACCCAATCAAAAAATGGCATCTGAAAAGAAAAGGCATTCCCAAATGAAGAACACAAATGGCCAATAAATACATGAAAGATGTTCAACATTGCTGGCCATTCAAGAAATGGAAATTAGAATAACACTGTGAGTCCATCTCACTTCCGAAGGAATGACTATCATAAAGAAATCAACCAACAACACATGCTGTCAAGGCTATGGGGAGAAAGGAACCCTTCATTGTTGGTGGGAATGTAACTGAAAGAACCACTGTGGAAATCAGTATGGAATTTCCTTAAAAAACTAAAACTAGAAATTCCATTTGACCCAGCTATTTGTCTTTTAGTATCTTCCCAAAAGACTTAGAGACATCATAGCACAGTGATTATAGCACAGGTTTATAGAAGCACAATTCATAACAGCTAAATCTTGAAAACAGCCTATATGCCCATCAACACAAGACTAGATAAGAAAAATATGGTATTTACACACAGTGGAGTACTACTCTGCTATAAAGAAGGATAAATTTGTAGGAAAATGGATGTACCTTGAGACCATAATGCCAAGTGAAGTAATTTAGATACATAAGCTTAATTATAGCATGGTTTCTCTTATATGAAAAACTCACTGTATTAAAAAAGTGTGAAATAAAATACATACAATAGAAAAAAAAGAGAATATGCTTTCTTGATTGGAAAGTATAATTGGGAAACATTGAAATTTAAGAATAGAGGTGCATCTGAAAGCAGAAGAGTTTCTGTAGCTTTAAAACTGCTTCTGTGGATCACAATGTGAGGAAAAAATTCCTTTAGAGTCACTTACAGATTTTCGTGACTCAGGATAAAGCACTACACTGAATTTCATGTTGTTCTTCAGTTTTGGTTTATTTTTTGACTGTAATATTGAAGAAATAACATTTCATCATTATCCAGCCAAATTATATTAGTAAGAATTGGAGCAGCCTTGCTCATTTGCTCTTTGATTTGAATATAGAAATACATAAAGTCGCTCTGTATTTTATTGCTAATATGAAAATTGTTAATTTTGTTTTATTTTCATTTTTTCAGAAGAAGTGGTGTGACTATTTCATCTTATGTAATATACATATTTTGGAATTTTGGAATCTGAATTTAATTCATCTTTCTGACTTAAGTGATGAGCCTTTGTTGAAGAATATCACTTTTTATTATGAAAATGAAAATGTGAAAGGTATGACCTTCCTATATAATAATAATTATTATACTTTAAGTGCTATAAAAGTTTTAAATGTTTAAAATAATTTTTCTATTCTTAGATATAGCAATTACTTTGTTTTTTTCCAATGTTTGTTCATTTATATATGCTATTTTACATAGTTGCAATCAGAATGAGTATTGTATTTCAAAAAATTATTTTCTTAATATTATTCCAAAAGTATTTTTGGAAAAAATGTTTACATATTTGATATTTCCAGATAATTTTAACAGTTTGCTTTTTATTTTCATGCATGCATAATGCATTTTTACAGAATTTCTCTCATTAATGTAACCATTTGACTCCTATTATTCAGGAAATTTTAATTTTTTCCAAAAGTAAAGCACATATGTGTGTGTGTGTGCACGTGTGCGTGTAATTTGTTTTGCTTTTTATGAATTTTTTCCTTAGACTATTTTCTCTGATATTTTTTAATAGTTGAAGAAAACCAAAACATTGTTAAGAGAAGTGTAACTGCTATTAAAGCTTCGTTGATGTTTAGGATGTTTCCTAATTGTCAAGCATTCGAATGAATTTGCTATATGTAAATTTATGACTCTTTACTAATTTTCCTTCTCTCAAAAATCAGTTTTTATTGTTTTATTTTTCATAAGTTTATATGTGGTATAACATTTTTATTATCTTAAAGAACAATAAAATATCCCCCTTCTGTTATTCAGTTATAATTTTTATCTCTAGCTATCAAACCAAAAAACAAGATTAAGTTTGAAGTCTACCATTTTCCTTTCAGTTCATTGTGGAACTCACTGAAAGTTTCACTATGTAACATGTATTTCAGAGCTCTATGAATTAAGTCAAAATGTGTGCTTCTAAATCTGTGTAAATCTTTTAATACTAAGTATTTTTAATTGTTTTATAGGTTTACATTTGAACTTGGGAAGTGCCATTAAGAAAGATTATGAACATCTCTGGGAGACTGTATCAAAGTTGGTAAGGAAGTTTGATGTGGGAAAGCCATTTCCTGTGAGAACAACCAAACTTCAGTTTCTTGAAAAGACTCCATCATCAATCAAAGGTAATAGATTTGTGATTTAATTTGAAATAAAAGCATTATTCCTCTGAAAATGTTTTCAAAACAGAACAAATTCAATGTTCAAGTATAAATAAAATTCTGATGCTATGCATTTTTATAATTATCATACCCTTGGAGTTGTGTGCTATGGTTGTAATTTGAAGATTTATGTTTTGCTTCTAATTGATGTTGCTACTGTTTTTCCCTTCAACCAATACGTATAAGTGGCACATATATTCATAAGTATACAGTGATATTTCAGTTTATGGATTTAATTCATTCCAGGATTCTGGCTGCAAACTGAACTGGACCAGAACTGAATAAAATTTTCCCATTAGATCAACACTAAGCCTAACAATTGAATTGATTGAGTGGTGTGAGTCTTTATTCCTGGCACTTAAAAGGCTAAGGCACAGAGGACACTGTGCAATGTAATGAGATGGTTTGCAAATAAAAACAAAAACAAAGAAAATATAAACAACAGGGTATCTCAGGGCCCAAGGAATGAAGCAGCCCTTCGTGACAGTCAGGGCCTAGGTCATTGCTGCCTTGGGAGCATTTGCTCTGTCAGTGGTTCAGAGTCCTGGAACCCAGCTTCCCTGGGAGGGGACAAGAGAGAAGGCCAGGAGGGAGGGGCTGCTGTAACTGACATCTCCACACAAAGCCAGGATTCTTGGAGCAAACCTTGAAGGCTAGATCTCTCAGGACCTGCTTTTCAGCAGAGGAAGGTGACAAACAAATCTCACCGGGCCTGGAACAAAATGAAATACTCTGATAATTTGGGGTTTCAGTTTAAACTGTTGGTAAGGTCAAAGCAACTCTGAGCCAGAAAATTAACCTAAAGGGATACAAGGGATCTGCAAGTTCTTATGAGGAACTTTATAAATCCTTGTTTTACGGAATTTTCCATCAAATAAGAATACAAATACAAATTTATTTAAAAAATTGAGGAAATAAGTCAGAATTGTAAACCATAGTACTAGAACTCTTAAGCATAGTATTTTATATATTATAATTATCATAACTATTACATATAGATTATGTGTGTTTTAAAATATTTAGCAAATTAAATGTGAATTCTGAGAATGAGACAATAAGTAGAGACTTTTAAAATGCCATTCATATTTTAAAATAATCAAACTTAGAGAAGTAAAATAAAAAGAAGAAAATATATCATGTACAGCTACAAGCTCCCTATGATGAATATTATCACTATGTATATCTAAAATGTACCAATAAAATAAAACAAAACCAAAATTTAAACAATATATGTACTTTAAAAAATCAAAATTATAAAATGAGAAAAAGAAATAAAAATATTGTCAATGAATAGGATAGAAAGTTGAATGGATATTGGTAAAAGGAGAATTTACACGCTTGAAATAGATGGAAAGAATTGCTCAGAGATGGTAAAAATCATTATGCCACGTTAAATAAATGAGAAATGGAAAGAAAAATATTGCATGATACCCCTTAAAGATGCAATCTGAGAAAGAATTAATATATGCAAACAAAGAACGTAGCGTACAACATTACCTGTGATGTGGGCAGGTGTGTTGCAGGATGGGGAGATGTAGGTCAGAGGGTAACAAATTTGCAGGTGTGTAGGGTGATAAACATAGATAGCTACTGTGTACATGAGGCCTGCCATTAAAATGTTGAATATTGCACTGTATACTATTAAGTTGGAAAGAGTAGAGATTTTAGTCACACAGCACAAAATCAAAGAAATAAAGAAAAATAAGAGTAGTAATAAATGAGGTGATGATATAGTGCCTGAAATGCTAGATGAGACACTCGAAATCTTTTTATATAATTATAGTTAATCTCAAAGAGGTGCTAGGCCTTAAATACATACAATAAAAAATTTAATAACACATAGAGATGCGAACTAATATGAAGGATGGGAAGAAGTCTAACCTTTGATCATTTTTGGAGATTCAGGAGAGAATGAGCTAATATAGGTTGGGCAACTTTTAAAGAAACAATGACTGGGCATTCACCTGCATTGATAAAATACAAGAATCTGTACAGTCAGGATATATTATGAATCCCAATGTGATAAATTAAACAAATATACACTCACAAACAAAAACATATATTAGACAAAATATGGCAAAATTGTAGAATGTCAAAAATTAACAAATATGTTAAAAGAACCAAACTTATCCAAAGGAACAAAAATTATTCTAGTGACAGACTTCCCATTAACAATGATAAATGTCAGTTTACAATAGAAGTACATATAATTCACATATAATACAGTCATCATTTAAAATTGAGTAATACATAATATATACCCTCAGATAAATAAAACTTGATTTACTCATCAACACTGAACCACTGAAAATATTCCTGTATGAAGAATTTCAGGAAGAAGAAAATGATCCAGAAGAAATATGAGAAGAAAGCTATGGGGAACTTAGGGTTTGTTGGTAGAAGGATATTTTTTTAGATATATAGAGAAGAACATACATAATTTCTTTTTTATCAAAATATGTTCCATCTGACAAAGACCATTGAATTCAAATAGTTTATTGGTCCCATGAAGATCCAATATGGAAGCATTAAATAAAAACTGGAAGTATATAGGACATACTGATTAATAAGTTTCCACTGTGGGCAACTACATAAATTTCTCTGAGAACCTCAACTGTACAAGTTGCCTTGGAGGTGTCTTACTGAAAAGCAAGATAGCTGAGATATTTATCATCCAACTCCTGTCATGATGTTGGAAGAGGATTGCCCTTAACATTTCTACCCTGGTTCACATGGGCATGTGCAGAAGAGTACTAGGCAAGGTTTCAGGGGCTTGCAAGAGGAAGATGTCAGGACAAAAGCAGTCCCACTGAACACTGGCAGGACAGCAGACAGAGCAGTTGCAGTTTACCTGGAGTTGTGAACCAGACATTGAATAAAAACTCATTCACTAGCCCATTTCAGTATTATCAGATACATCCTATCTATCTGTCTGTCTGTCTGTCTATCTATCTCTCTATCTTCATCATCATCATCATTGATCAACCATCTATCTATATATCTATCATCTATCTACTCATCTATCTAGCTGTCTTTCTGTCCATCCACTATGTGTGTGGGTTTGTAAAATCAAAGAGGACCCAAAGGAGTACTGTAATGGTAACAAATAATTTCTTTGCCACTTTTATTTTTCCCTACTTTTCCATTTTCATCAACGTGTGTGCATGTATTACCTTTCTGAGTGACACTTCCATTTTAAAATTTCTTGTTTCACAATAGGGAATAATAAAAGAAACAAATATTTGATTTTTTTTTGTCCTGAAGGGAGATTGAACTGAATGGTTTCTCACTGAGTTACTCCCCAGTCTATTTTAAATTTTTATTTTGAAACAGGGTCTTCCTAAGTTGATAAGTTGCCCAAACTGGGCCTTAAATTGTGATTTTCATGCCTCAACTCCCTAGACTGCTGGGATTATAGATATATATATCACTACATCCTGCTAAGAAATACATTAGAAAATAAGAAGCAGAGGTATATATGTAACTATTTATCAACTCCTCCACCCATCTACCCACTTTTGTGCCTAAATATTGTCTTATTTTTTCATATTCTGCTGTGTTCCAAAATGTTTAAATATTGGAAATATTTTTATGGGATGGGCTGGAATTTATAAATGTAAGGAAAATCATTTTTAATGTGAAGTTTCAGAAAAGAATATACAAATTTCCTGTATGAAAAATTTACATTTGACCTTATCTTAATATTTTGTTTACAGACAATTCCAAGGAAAAGATGCCTACTTTGGGTTTTATTCCAATGTCATCTCAAATGGTTGATAAATTTGTTGGAGACATTTTGAAAGATTTACCTTTTCTAAGGAGGTAATGAGCTAAAAATATACTTCAATAAGTGTTTATATGGGATCAATGAGCTATTTATTAAGGCTTGTTTGAAATGCAACAGATTAGAGTGCATTAATGTAGTATATGTTTGTAATGCATAATGAATTTAACGTCCAAAATGTCAATGCCCTTTGAGTAAATTGTGAAAACATCTGTATGATTTTAACCTTATTGTAAACAACTCCAAGTACATGTTTCTAATTAGTTAATTAATAGTGAATGTTTATTGATGTTGTTAGGACAGTTAGAGATGTCAGACGGTTTAGGCTTCTTGAGCCGTAATAAACTCTTCTTTGGGTTCTACCACCCACGTTGTATCCCAGAAGGAGGAAGGGAGATATGGACTTCAAAATTATTATTATTAAATGAAATCTGTGCTGTGTTGTATGAGGAAACATATGCAATGTACAATGTGCATTTCTCACTCACAGTGATGATCCTATTGTAACGTCGCTGGTTAAACAGAAGGAGTTCGATGAGCTCGTGCACTGGCATTCTCACAGACCCCTTAGTGACGATTATGATCGGACTAAAAGCAACTTTGCTGGTGAGTTCTGAGACTTAGTCTATTTCATTGTCTGCCTTCTATTTTTAGACAAAAATGATCGCATTTTCAGCCAGAAATTAAATATTTTAAATAAGAATGGTGTGCAAGATACCTTGATGTACATTAGGAAAGACAATAAAGAAAATACCCTTTGTTCATACGTAGGTTCAGAGTTGGAAGCACACAAATATGGCCCCTGTCTCCATAAGAGCTAGGCCCTGGAAATTCTTATCAGCCTGCTTATGTCAATGTGTCAGAATCCTATAAGATGTGAGGTGCTATGGTAGATTAGCTATTCACGACTTTCTAAGTGGTTCAGCTTGGTATGTTTAGATTCTGACAGAGAAATAAACCAGCATAGCTATGCATGCAGGTAAGTGTTGCAGACTTTCGGAGGGTGTGGGAGTAAGTCAGACCTTGATTGTTGGGCCTTCCTGTGCCATTGGGTTTTTCCCAAGGTGCCAAGCTCACGTTTTGCATTCAGAATAGAACTTTTTCTACTCAGTGATGTGAGAAGTCAGAATAGCTTAGATTATTTTCTTCTTGATTCTGCCTGTACTTTCTTCTAAACCTAATTTTTAGGGTACATGACAGAAGTAATGAAGAATAAAATCATATTTATTTTATTAATATGGCATTTGTTGTAGTACCTCAAATTTTGCTTTTGGAAGTAGGCCATGAAAAAAAATGTTGTTACCTCTATCCTTTAAGTAAGATACAAAATTATTCTACACTCAAGAAATGGTCTGAATTAAAATTTCCTGTTTGGGAAAAGTAATCAGTTAAATTAGTGTTCCATACTAGAAACCAAAGTATACCTTAGTGTGGGATATTGTGAAGGGTTAGTGGCAAAGCTGATGAAAAACACAGTCATGTTATGTTTTAAATCTTCTCTTTTTCAGAAAAGTCTAATGACCCTCGTTTTCATAGAAACTTACAAAAATATCGTCTTTTTCAACGGTTTTATGGGAATTCATTAGACCCAATCCCTTCAAAGCTCATTGTGACCCAAAGTATAAAGCAGCAGAAGAATTTTAATGAGGTCAAGAGGAAAAAGGCACATGTAAGGTTCTAGAAATTCTACCCATGTTTAGTTAACTTTTCTTAAGTTACTATTTGTTCAACCCTGTGGTAGTTGCTTTCGGCAGGAGTCCTTTCTTTTTATAAGGACTACTTATCATTTTACCTACATGGTAAGAATGTCTAACCTGTACGTAAAAAGTCTTATGTGGTCTTCTACCATAATAACACATACATTAGTTGGAAACAAATACAGATTTTGGAACGTTGAAGTAATATTGAAAATACAGTTATTTACTAGTAAACAACAATAAAAATTGTTTTTACCTATGTGGTAAAATGGATAGAAATGCTAATCTGCTTTTTAGGGGGCTTGAATCATACATATAACTTCACTTTTCCAAAAAGGTATTTATATAATTAATGAATCTGACTCCTTGTTTCCTCATTTTCTTTTTCCTTCTTGGAATGCCATTTTTCAAGCCAAGGACAACTATCAAATATGAATTGCTAAGAGTAAATTAGGAAAGTTTATTTATTATTTATTTTATTAATATTTTTATTGGTACCTGTCTGCAGTACATAATGCTTATATTCCTCACAAAGAGTTGGTGCGTGTACATAACACATTTTGTTCCTTTTTTCATCTCTTCTCTCTCCTTTTTTCTCCCCATCCTTTCATCTTTTGGTCCTCTTCTCAGTTGAGAAAGGTCTAGCTCCCTATGTGGATTTCTCATACAAGAGACATCATTTGATATTAAGCTTGAGTGTCTGTCTTATTTCACTTAATATTGTGATCTCTGGGTTCATCCATTTTCCTACAGATGACTCAGATTTATCTTTCTTTATGGCAGAGTAGTGCTGCACTATGTGTAAATATCACATTTTGTTTATCCATTCATCTGTTGATGGAAACATAGGCTACTTCCAAGATTTAGCATTGTGAATTGTGCTACTGTAACATGGGTATGCATGTGACACTGTAATACAATGTCTTTAACTCTTTTGGAAAGATACTGTGTCAAATGGAATTTCTATTTTAAATTTTTTGTGAAATCTCCATATTTATTTCCATAGTGGTTATACTAGTTTGCATGTTCCCCAAAAATGTAAAAGGGTACCTTCCTCCCTCCCCAGTGCACCCCCCCTCCAGCATTCGTCATTCTTTGATTTCTTGATGATGGCCAGTCTTTCTGGGGTAAGATAGAATTGCAGTGTTGTTTTAATTTGCATTTCTCTAATGGCCTGTGGTGTTTTTAATGTGTTAATTGGCCATTTGTACTTATTTCTTCAGTGAAGAGTATATTCATTTCATTTGCTCTTTTTGGACAGGGTCTTTTATTTTGGGAGTCTAATTTTTTTATTATTATTTTTGTGTGTGTGTGTGTTTGAGACAAGAGTCTAGCTGTGTGTTTTATGCTGGCCTTGAACCCTGTACAGTATGTAGCCTATGCTGGCCTTGCACTCATGGAATACTCCTGCCTCAGCCTCCCAAGTACTGAGATTACTAGCATGCACCACATCACTTGGCTTGATTTCTTTGTATATTCTAGATATTAGTCTTCTGCTTAAGGAACATCTGGAAAGATTTCTTTTTCATTCTGAAGGTTTTTTTTTTCATTCATTTGTTTCTTTTGACATGCAGAAGCCTTTTAATTTAATATGATTCTATTTGCCCATTCTTGCAGTTCATTTTGTACAATTGGGGACTTCAAGAGTTTTACCTATTTTATCTTACAACAGGTTAAGTATTTTTGTTTTAACATTTAGTTCTCTGATCAATTTTGATTTTAATTCATTACATGGTGAGAGGAATGGATCTGTATTTAATATTCTGCATGTGGATAGTCAATTTTCCCAGCTCCATTTATTAAAGAGACTATCTTTCCTCCAGCGTATGTTTTTGGCCCCTTTGTTAAAAATCAAATAGTGTAACGAATGTGTTTGGAGTTTTTTCTGCATCCTCTATTATGTTCCATTGGTCTTCACCTGTTTTTGTGCCAGTACCATGCTGTTTTTTTTTTTTTTGTAAACCACTGCAGTTTGTAATATAACTTCAAATCCAAAACTATGATGCCTCTCATTATGCTCTTGGTACCTAAGATTGCTTTTGCAATTTTGTGTTTTTCCTGATTCCTCATGAATTTTAGAGTGTTTTTTTCCAGTTCAGTGAAGAATGCTATTGGTATTTTGATTGAGATTGCAATAAATCTGCTTATCAATGTTGAAAGTAAGGTCACTTTGACTTCATTGGTTTTGAATATCCAGGAACAGGGGATATCTTCTGATTTTCTGATGTCCTCTTTGATTTCCTTTTTCAGAATAATTTCGTTTTCCCTGTAGAGGTCTTTTACTTCATTTGTTAGGTTAGTTCCTAAGTATTTAATTTTTCTTGGTGTTACTGTGAATGCTATTTTTTTGTAATTTTTCAGTGGGTTCATAAGTAGTGCACAGGAATGCTATGGATTTTGGGAGGTTGACTCTGTATCCTGCTACATTGCTGAACTTACTTATTAGTTTTAGGCCTCTTTTGGTGTTTTTTTTTTTTAATCTTTTCTTGCCTAATTGCTCTTGCCAGTGTTTTGAGTACTATATTGGAAACTCATTTCTTTTAGGGTCTGAAACACTTTTTTCAGGCTCTTCTGGCCAAAGGTTTGTGTTGAGAAGCCTGGACTAATTGTAATGGGTTTAACTCTATAAAAGATTCATTGGTTTTCTGTAAGTGCTTTTAAGATTGTGTTCTTTCTTGGACTTCTGAGATTTTGACTATGATGTTTCCTGGAGATTCTGGAGAGTTTTTTTTTTTTTTTTTCTTATTGTGGATGCTTGGGGTTCTATATGCGTCACTTATCTATATGTTAAAATTCTTCACCTTATTTGGAATGTTTTATGCTATTATTTCAGTAAATAAGGTTTTTATGTCATTTATGCTGCCTTCTGATTTTTCACTAGTTCCAATTAATCTTAAATTAGTCTTCTTTGTGCCATCTAGAAGCTCTTGAATCCATTTTTCATGTTCTCTTGTTGTTTTTAAGGTATTTCTAATTGATTAGTCACCAACAATAGGCAGACCTTGTAGCTCTGAAACTCTGTGCTCACGTTGCTCATTTCTGCTGCCCATACTTTTGATGGAATTTTTTTTTTTTTTGTATCATGGATTGAACTCGGGACCTTGTGCTTGCAAGGCAGGTGGCGGCACCACTGAGCTAAATCCTCAGCCCATTGATAGAATTTTTAATCAGTTGAATTTCTATTTGGAACCTTTTAATGGACTCCAATTTTTTTTATCCTGGTCATGTGTTGCATCATGTTTTAATTCTTCTAGCTTGCTTTTAGTGTCTTTTGTAAACTTGTTGGTCATTTTGTTTATTTGTCCCATTGTCTGTTTATTTATATCTTCTCTGAGTTTGTCAAGAGCCTTATTGATCTATTTTGTTATCTCCTTTTTTATTCTGTCAAATTATTTTGCTGTTTGGGTTTTGGTTTCCTCTTCAATGTCCCATGCATAAGCTTTGGGTTAGGCATTTTGTGGCCTTGTCTTTTCATGTTTCCATTTTAAAAAATTTATTGAGTTTTGTTGATGCTTGTGAGCTGATTATAGCAGCAAGATTGGTTGCTAGGATAGAGAATTTTTTGGTTAATATCTACTTTCAGTGGTGACCTCTGTGTATGGCTATTGGCCTTGTCTCTATCCCAGGGTCCAACCATCTCTGAGTATTTGCAGAGGTAGCTTGCAGTATATTTGGACCAGTGCTCAGCTTTCCTGGTATGGGCCACAGTATTGTTAATAATCCCAAGACAACTCAGATATTGGAATCCCAAGAAAATCAATTAATAACAGCAATTATGTCACCTTGGCTATACTAATAACATCAGGGGGAATAATAGTGTCGAACACAAACTGGATATTGACAGAGCCCAAGGATCAATAATGTACTACCCTTAATCATAGAAAAGAGGTCTATAATTATAGTATGAACACTAAGAAACCCCAGATATTGACCTACTATTTATCTACAGTAGATATCTACAAAATGGATCTCCAATGTTATCTCCACTAACAATAGAACAGTATTCAACAGTAATAGCATCAGTGGGGTAGTTACTTAGAGATTTACAAAGCTTAATAGTTCTACTTGCAAAGGTGGAGGGTTTAAGAAACTGGAGAATGAAGAGATAAATTGTGAAAACTTGACCAATGGGATATAAGAAGGAAGAGAGACAAGTAAGATGTGGTTTTTCTTGAGGCGTAAATGAAATCAATAGTGTTGGAAAGCAGTCATGGGTATAAATGAACAAGAAAAAAAGAGAAAATGAAAACAGCAAGTAAAATAAAGAAAATGAAAGAAAAGAAGGCAGAGAAAAAGAAGTTGAAAGGGAAAAAGAGAGAAAAGAAACTAAAGAGATTAAAAATATGAAAAAGGGATAAAAAGACTAATCCTTCAGAAAAATGAATGGACAGAGAAAAAGAATTAAAAATAGAAAAGTTAAAGAAGTTTGAAAGAAAAAATTCTTCTTTCTTTCTTTCTTTCTTTCTTTCTTTCTTTCTTTCTTTCTTTCTTTCTTTCTTTCTTTCTTTCTTTTTGGTACCAGGGATCGAACTCTGGTCTTTGCGATTGTGAGGCAGGTGGTGGAACCACTGAACTAAATTCCCGGCCCTTCTTGTGTTTTTTAAAATAAGTGATTTCTTTCTAGGACTTGCAGTCTTGGAATGCAGACAGTGGTGAATTTCTTTGCCTAGTTTTATGACTTAAGGATTTTTGAAGTGCCTCCCTATACCAGCAGCCCCTCTGTCCAGTCACTCCAGACTGGTTACAGTCCAAGGCACTGTGTGTTCTTGCTTACACTGGTAGATATGAAAGGTGATCAGATCCCGGGTCTGAAATCTGATGAATGTAGGCTTCTCTCTCCAGGTATCATCTTCATCCAGGATCAGGTTGGTTGGTTAGTCTGCACCTCTACTGCCACATGCCAAGGGGGAGCAAAATGTAGAGCCAGCTTGGAACTGGTGGATGGTGGTGCCTTTTTTTTTTAGTTTTAATGAGATATTTCACATAATATAAAATGTTTTAGTCACTTTCTTTTCACTGGGCCAAAATATCTGATACCCACAACTTCAAGGAGAGTTTTATTTTGGCTCACGGTATCAATCCATGGTGTTCTGGCTGCAAGGCAGAAGCTGGATGGCATAGACGGATGGCAGAGGAAAATATACTTAACCCATGGTAGCCAGGAAGCTGAGAGAGAAGGGAGGAGCTGGGGAGGGGGATATACCTTGCTTGCTTGTGCTGGAGGCTCTGTGAAGGCAGAAAGTTTGTACTGATTTCTGGAATAAAACTATTAAAAGCTTATGTGAAAATTATCAGTGAACATTTGTTATATTAATAACTAAGTATAGATAATTGTGTTAACAGCAATATATGTGGCATATATATCCCATGTTTATAGTAGTACAGTTTGTAATAGCAAAAACTTGGAAACAGCCCAATTGCCCATCAACTGGAGAGTGGATAAAGAAGATGTCATTTTTTTAGGGCCGGAGATTTAGCTCAGTGGTTTTGCTGCCTGCTGCGCAAGTGCAAGGACCCGAGTTTGATCCCCAGTACCAACAACAACAAAAAAGAAGATGTCTTTATATATATATATATATATATAATACAGTACTACTCAGGCATGAAAAGTGAGAAACTTGAATTATTATGCTTGGTTCTTATTTTTTCCCCATTAGCTGTGCACCTTTCACCCCTCCAGCCTTCCCTATTTACAGAGACTTTGTTCCCATTTTTTCATATTAACTCCAGTCCCTTCTTTCCATTCCCCTATCCCTCCCACTTCCCCTTTGCCCCTTTTCATCCTATTTCACATTATCTATTATACCTTTTGGTCCTTATTTACACTTTCAGTTTCTCACACTAGGGAAACTATTTGGTATTTGCACGTATGTGTCCTATTTATTTCACTTAAGAGTATGGCCTCAATGTGCATCCATTTAACTATAAATGTCTAGTTTCTCACTCTTCATTTAAACACTGGGAAAACTCAAGTATTATTGATTAGAATTAAATACTTAGAGAGAAATGACAGTTAAATTTGCTTCATTATAGTAAAATATTTACATGTTAATTCAGTGAGTAACAAGGGTAGTGGAAAGTTTGTCAAAATTTTCTTGTTAGTTCTCTAAGCTTGTTTTTATTGAATAATAAATCAGGCTGGTAAAACTGTAGTAAAATTGTCATCCAGTGTATAAATCAATTTGAAACATTATCTAGATAAAGCAAATCATTTTTGTTTGTCCTTCTATATTTGCTTTTCTTTGATAATCTTTCTCTTTCCTCATTTACTTGTCAAAAATTGTGAACTAAATGGTTTGTGCTTGGACATAAAGAACATGGCATAATCCTGTCTCAAGGATCTCAGTATAGAGAAGAACACCAGAAAAACTATACACAAATACAATTATATGTAGTAAAACAAGTACAACTTTAGTTCATGTTGATTAGGGCTAGTGGATGACCAGGTAAAGGAGGAACAAATGACTGATGCTTGAGAGAGTGAGGGCTTCATGGTGGAAATATCTTAACAAAATAGGAAATAGAAAGTGACTTTGGAGGAATGGAAGAGGGAAGGTAATTTCAGAGAGAGTAACAGTTACTACTGCAATAAATAGCAGTAGTCTGATGTCTATTTATTTTCTTTTTTTAAATAAATGACAACATTTAAAAATTTAAAAATTATCTGCAGAGAGACTTTTTACTCACTAAATTAAATTGTGTTTTACTTCAGATTGAAACCCAGGTTCTTCACACTGAGTTACATCTCTACACTTCTTAAAATTAAACAAAATTTTATCTGAAATTTTGAGACAAGTTCTTGCTGACTTTCTCAGTTTTTCAAGCTGAGCTTGAACATCCAGTCTTCCTTTCTCAACCTCCCAGAGAGCTATGGATATAGGCATAGGCCACCCCACTGGTCTGAACTTTTTTTAAAATTGGTTTTTATTTTTAAATTGGCACATAATATTTGTAGTCATTTATGAGGTACAGTATTAAAATTTGATACATGTACATACTGTGTAATGATCAAATCAGGGTAAGTAGCATGTATATCTCAGATAATATTATCATTTTAGTAGGTTGAGAACCTTCAGACTTCCTTTCTAGTTACTTTGAAATGTGTAAATAGTTGTAGATGTTAGTTACTCTACTACAGAAGCTTAATTTTTAAAAAAGCCATTTTAGGTCTAATGCCTATTAAAGAATAAGATGATAATCAAATCATTAATTTGCATTTAAAAATATTGTTTCCTGTAATGTCATCTTGGAATATTTTGAACTTGTTGCAAGATATGTTTCTTTCTTTTTGGGCAGGAGACCAAAGCAGAAATAATTGCAAGAGAGAATAAGGAGAGGATATTTGCCAAGGAAGAACAAAAAGATGAGCAAAAATGGAAAGCTCTATCATTGTCTATTAAAGAAGAAATGACAAAGAATTTAAACTCTGGAGTAAAGGACTTGGAAGACTTTTTGAAGTCATGTAAAAGTAACTCAGTGAAAGTTCGAGTTGAAATGGTTGGTCTTACTGCCTGCTTGAAAGCATGGAGAGAACACTGTCGAGGTGAAGGTACGTGATTGTGTTTTCTTATCTGGATGAAGTGGACAACTAAAGAAATGTTATGATAATAGTAGTCATTTGTTAACTGGAAATTTGTGTTAGATGACTTATGTGCATTATCTGATTTTATTAAGTATTATTATCTCCATTTTATGAATCTCAATTTTATCAATGAACAATTACATTTCAGTAGCAAATACAGAGCATAGTCATAAACACAATCAAAGACAGGTTTTAAAATAGCTACCTCTCAGGTAGTAGCACGATTATGGGAACCAACCAACGCAGTGAGGCACCCAGGGAGAATCTATCATTCTCTTTTATATTCTGAAGCATAAATATTTTCTTTCTGTGGAAAGTGATGTTCATGTTTGTCTACCATGAGGAGTTCTCCCAGAGATGCTGTATATTCCATGTGCTCTAAAATACAATTTCTACAGCAGAGAGTAGAAATGCAAAAGAGAAAGAGAAAGGAAGTGTGACATAGGAAGTGGTAGAGAAACATATGTAAATTAATAACAGGGAAATGATTATGTTTCATAATATGTCCAACATGACAGTCTGTTAGAGTCAACCTGGTTGACGTCAGTCTTGAGATGTCCACACTTGAATCTTTAACACATGATACTCACATTCTCTCCATCACACAATCTCCCTCCAAGATTTATTCCTTTTCCTTCAATGTGTGTTCTAGCAAATTCCATGTTTCATTGTGTATTTTATCCTAATAAGAGGCATAAGACTTCACATCATATGTTGTTCTCACCAATTAAGATGCTTAATCAAATTTGCATTTGGTTGCTACTAAGAGAAATCAATAATGGCTTAAAGAATATAGTAGTGTACTCATTGAAATAAAGCTCACCTGTGGTCTGTCTAGCCTGCTGGGGCAGCTGGACAATGGCACCAGTGACCCAGGCTCCTCTATTTTGATTCCATTACCCTTGGCATGTGTTCCATTCTTCAGGCTCTCTTACATTCCTAGGTGACTGTATTCTAGCAAATATTAGGAGAAAGGGAAGAAGGCAAATCCTTCTCTGTCAGGTTGATAGCCCAAGCAGTTACAGGGGGACAACTGGTCTCCTGATGAGTGTACAGCAAGGGATAAAAGAATAATATACAAAGAACAAAGAATAGAGAATAACAAGAGATAGTTTATTTCTTGGGGGGCCGGGAATTAAACTTTAGCTCTCTCCTGGGTAAAGACCACCTGATCTTAGCTCTATGATAGCTAAGACAATGAGCTCTTCATTAGTCAGTATTTATGATTATACAATGTAGCAAGGGGGCATGAAGGCAGAACTAATGCACTAATGAGCCAGGCTGTAAAAGGAAAGTTAGCTGTATACTTGTGAAGGACAGGTCACAGTTAACAAGGCACCTGTGCCATCTTGCAGGTCATAGCTAAGCAGCCACACGAATTATCTTTAGCTAACATTTGATCTTGGAAAATGGTTGCACAGAGTCATAATCCTCAACAGTAGTGTTTCCTTGTTATTAGAGATACCATAACCCCATAGATCATAGAGACCCCAATTCTGACTGTTGGCATAGCAAAGTTTATTTCCACACACCAGCTGAAAGGCCAATTCACAAGTCACACTTAGGCTTTATAATGACTCATAATTTTAATCAATAGCCTAATTATAAGCCAAATCAATAATATCTAAAGCCTGCTCAGTGTGGTTTCAAGCTGGTCTCTTGAACTTCTCTGTCTGTTAGAGTCTTGTCTCTGTCTTTTAAGGAGTTTTCCTGCTCTCAGTAACTTCTTTTTAGATATTAAGAGCAAGATCTTGGTGACAAGGCCTCATCTAATCACAGGGGGTCTTGGTAAATGGAGATTTTTTTCCTGGATACACGGAAGTTCCTTATTATACAGAAGAAATAAGGATTAATAATGAGTAGAGAACTACATAGTAGTATTTGCCACAGAGGTCTATGGGCTTGTTTTTTTATCTATCTAAACTCTCTCTAATCTCCAAATCCATTTCATGAAGCATCTTTCCATAAAGCCTTTCCTTGATAGGGCTCACATAACACCTATAGTTTCTGTTGCACACTGTGCAACAATCAAATTATTGTATATTGACTTTGTAACTGGATGGGGAGTTCTTGGAGGGTAAGAACTTTGTGTTAAATTTCTTGGATAGCCTTTTATTGGATTCATTAGGTGTTTGGTAACAGTTGTTGAATAGATAAAAACAGATTGATTAGGAGAAAGACACACAGGAACGCTGACATGGTAAGTATGAAAAGATTAGCAGAAGAAAAGAGTATAAAGGATATATATGACTCTAAAGGAGTGGAGAGGGATCGTGCAAGTTTGCATTTGGAAGTTGAAATAGATGGATTGAATTAAAAGACTCCAATGATTACACCAAATCCATATCTATGGTCAAAATCAGGGCTCAATAAATATTGCTGAATTTTTAATCAAACATTTAAAGTTACAAAAACATTTTCCTTTGAACACAGTAGAAGATAAAATAATAGATGGAGACATGACTTCTTATTCTCCATAAACTTCTAAAATCTTCAGTTTAGCAATCTCACATGAATTACAAGATTTTTCTTTATTCTAGCATTAGCATAAGTATTCTCAAAAATTCATGGAGATGATGAAGTGTTGATAATTAAACTTTACTTTTATTTAATTCTCTGTACTTCAAAACCTCCATTATTGCCAAGTAAGATAGTGAGTTTAATTAAGACTAATAAGCCAGATGATTGATCTTGGATATTAAAAAATCTATTATTTGATGGCTTTTTATAACCATTTCATTGTTTCTTTTTGACAAAGGCAAGACCATAAAAGATTTCAATATAGCTGTCCAAATGATGAAAAGGATCCACTCCTTGATGGATAAATACTCAGATCTTCTGCAAGATGCAGATCGGCAGTTCATAAGCAGATGCCTTAATTATTTAGGATTTGATGAATTGGCAAGGTCTTTATCAGACCAGGTAATATTTGAATAGTCTAAGTATTAGGTATACACAAATTTATTGAAAATACAGTAATATCTTTTAGATTTTTTAACTGAAAATATTATCATTATTAGTTATCCAAATGCCAAATCTTGAAGTAACATGGAATTAGACATCTTGTATAAATACTTTGCTGGACAAGTAGACTAAATGCTAGATAATTTGTGTAGACCTTAGAACTAATTCTACAATTAATTCTAGCAAAACATCTCAAAACTATAGTGTGATTATTCCATTTTAAAAAATATATCAGATGGTAGTTACAAGACCCATGATGGAGATTTAAAAATCTTGATATTTATTAGTTCATTTACATTTAAAAGGATAATTTAAGTGGTAATGTCTTTGCAAAATTTAAAAAGTGGTAAAATGTTTTTTACATAGAATAAATTTAGAAATAAATATTTTAACTATGTAAATGATGTTTAATTTAAAGCATTTTCAAAATAGTCTCTGAAATAATATAGGATGTAGTAGATGACATAAAGAAGAAGCGAAAGAATAAATATTCAATTGGCATTGGGCCAGCTCGGTTTCAACTGCAATACATGGGCCATCATTTGATACGAGAGGAAAGAAAAGATCCAGATCCAAGGGTCCAGGATTTTTTTCCTGATACTTGGCAGGTAATGATGCTAATGCAAATGAAAAAATCTTGTGTATATGTGAATGCAGGAATTTCTCAATATTGTAACTTTAAATATTATATCTGGCATACAGTTCTTAATATTGAGTGTTATCATTTAAAAATAATTATGTAAAATGCCAAATGCTGACATTTTTCTCACTGATGATGAAAAGAAAACCTTTCATTTAATACATACCATTTAGTTGGAAGTGAGTGATCAATTTACTATATAGACTTGAAGATTAAAGACATTCATACCATCCAGATGTATCAATTTGGAGCACCCTCCTGATTTTCTCCATGGCAGTAGGATTTCATACATGAATATATAAATGGACACAGAGAAAATTTGGTAGTTTACACAATGGAGACAATTGTTTAGATATTTATACGCTGCAACTAGTATTCTTCTATAAAAGTATATAAAATATCTTTGAATGGTTATAAAATTAGGAAGAAGTGGATCCAATTTTGCATATATAGGCCATATAAAATTGATAAGACATTGATCATATTTACTTAAAGAAATGCAGTATCCTATGTTCAGTCTAATAGATTGTTTTGCTTAGAATCAGACTATATGTAAGCTTTTTATTACTGTAATGAAATACATGAGGCATGCTAACTTTATAAAGAGGTTTAGTTAGGTTACAGTTCTGCAAGTTAAATGTCCAAGATCAGATGGCATCATTAGTTTGGCCCCTATGAGGGCTTAACAGCAGAATAGTATGACCTCAAGGTGGGAATGAAGTGGGAGAAAATGTCCTATCTTCAAATAAGTAGAGAGAAAGCTGAGCGAGGTTGGGCTCAGGCTTTTTATAACTACACTGTCTGGAGAACGACCCGGACTCCCACAGCAACTACCTTCCCGAGCTCACTCCCAGTGCCTAGGGGCCTCCCACTCCACTCTGCCACTTAGTAAAGACTCTCTTAATGCTGTACACCCTGGGGAGCAAGCTTCTAACACAAGGATTCTTGGAGAACACTAAAACCACACTTGAACCACAGCCTAGGCTTTATCTTCCTTCTATTAATAATAGTTGACTACTGTAAAAGCTTCATGCTCCCTTTCCATCAGTAGGAGGACTAATTTCTTATTTCAGTGCAGGCCATAAGGGAAACAAATGCTCTCCATTAATTGTACGCATGCTGTAACTCTCCTGATGCTTACTTCACTATGAGATGTGATTATGAGTGGGCCTAGACTTAACAGGGGTGCAAGTTTTAATTTGGAAGTATTTTTCCATCCTCTGTACTTCATAGACTTACAGTTCTTTTGTCATGTTGATGAATAAAAATGTAGGTCATGGAAATGAAGATCCAACCTGACCTCCAGATTAGGCATCTTGTATTCTATACAGAAAGTAGCTGATGGGCAGCACAATTAAGATCTTTGATGTTTTTCCTAACCAGCCATTTTTTCCTATTACAAATTATGAAATTGCTACTTCTTAGAGTATTATTTCTCAAAGCCATTCTATACTTACTAAATGACAAATAATTACAAGGAAATCTTCCCAATAACAGGATGTTTGATTGAGACTTCCTTTCCATTTTTCAAAGGTAAAACTCAACTTTCAGATATTCAAAAGCAAATAAATTATATCCTCTGAGAGAACAGCATATGTTTTTCAGATATTTTAAATTTTTTTCTGTGCAATTACAAATTTTAAGCATGCCATTTGAAACTCAGAAAATCATATTGGAAATGTTTAATATATTTGGTTTGCTAATTTGTCACTTATACTATTGATAGCACGTGTTTTTTGGTACTGGGGATTGAACTCAGGACCTTGCACTTCAGAGGCAGGGGAAGGAACCACTGAGCTAAATCCCCAGCCGATATTATTGAAACATATTTTACTCTGAACCCTGCAGCGAGAACTCCTCGATGTGGTGGATAACTATGAGTCAGCAGTGATTGTTGCCCCAACATCCTCAGGCAAAACCTATGCTTCCTACTACTGCATGGAGAAAGTGCTGAAGGAGAGCGATGAAGGGGTGGTTGTGTATGTTGCACCAACCAAGGTAGAGCTCAAGATCATGTAATTTGCTCTTTCATTCCTGAACCTCCTTTAAAAATGCTGCATGTGGTCATATAAGTCTAGTTCTCTTTTTTCTTAATCTGCAATTTTGTATTCTAGTTTCAGAGGCTAAAATATCACCTTTTTCGGAACCATTTCAAAAAAGAAATGTAGTCTTGCAATCTTGACCTCGAGCTTGATGCTGGAATTGAGAGAAGCTCTCACACTTTCTTGGGCAGTGAACTGACTAAGGGCATGATATTACCTCTGCAGGGCTCATGGAAGATGTCCTATCTGCTGTTAGGCACTGGGGACTGCTCTGTTTTTCAAGCCTGCTTACTTTACCAAATTTTCTTTATTTTAGTTCTGCTAAGTTTGAAATTAAAAAAAAAAACCCCAATAATTTTTGTATTTTCGGAGAAATTTTGATTTATGGGAAGTAAAAGTCTGCATTTCCTCATTCACAACTTTTTAATTTAATATGGTTCCTCTACGGAAGTTTAGTTGGGGTGATTGTAGATCTAGTTCAGGTGACTTCCAACTAGAATGGAGTAGATAGACTTTAGTTTTTGGAAAATGTGTGATGTTGAGTGATTCCTGATCAGCCTGTGTAACAAATTGACACACATGATTAGTTTAAATTGGTGTTTCATTTTTGTTGTAGCTTTGTTGTTTTTCATGATTATTAAAACAATAAGTTACCATGATGGGAAATTTATAAAATATAAGTTTATAAAAAATTAATGATGGAATTAGTAAATTGAACCCAGAACATTTTGGCAAATTACTGTTCTCAAAGTTTAAATCCACTTTAATTCCCTCCATCAGGATATCAGAGTATACATTCTGCTAAGTTTTCCTACACTTCTATCACCATTTAATGAATTTTGCATACTCATAAGTGAAAATTACTCTTTCATCTTTAGATTAACATCTCTTGTGATTAGTGACTTGGAGGCACTGTGATGATGATATTTGAACATTGGATTTCTTTACTCATAAAGTACTTGTGAATGCATCTACCCAGTTTTCTTTTGGAAGGGGTTGAATATTATTAACAAATTTAAAACTTTATATAAAAACATGTTAAATCTTTTGACTAAAATGATAGTGAAATATTCTTTCATTTGTTGTTTTCTCACTTTATTATGGTTATTTTAATGAGAGCAATAAAATCTTTGCATAGTCAGAACTATCAATATTTTCATTTGGAATTTTGTGTGTGCTGAAATATATGAAAATGTCACCTCCTAATACCTTTATTATTTTTATTATGAAATTTACATCTGGGCTGGGGATTTAGCTCAGTGGTTTTGCCGCCTGCTGCGCAAGCGCAAGGACCCGAGTTCGATCCCCGGTACCAAAAAGTAAAACAAAACAAACGAAAACAAAACAAAACAAAAAAAAAAGAAACTTACATCTTAGTCTAGATGATTTTCAATTATGTAGCATCAAGTGTGAGATAGATGTTTGCAGGTTTATAAATTCCACAGAGCAGCCTAGTTGTTTAATCCTGAACAGGGTTCTACTCATTCATGTATACACTCAACTTCAGGCATCTAGGATACATTTCTAAATAGAAGAGGCACAAGTCTATCTTGGGTATCCTGTACTTGAACTTCATTCTTCGGTAAAATTGGTTTTTCTCTAAGTGTTGGCTATGCAAGTAATATGTTGTTTAGCAATTTTACTTCCTACATGAGGGTAACATTTTTAAATTTGTATTTTAGGTGAACTTTTTCTTCTTTTTTATTTTTACTTTCAGTTTAAGTTTATTGATGAAGTCAAAATCTTAGTTCAATATCTCAAAAAGATGATTTATTTTACACTATTTACAAAGATGGGTAGGAGAAAGTGTTACTAAGCTTTCTGTATATTTGGCAGGACATACCTTCGAACAATACTTGTTGTCTCTTGACATTTCACCTATGTATACTTTAGTATGTGATAATGGTCTGTTTCCTTGTCAATCAGGCCCTTGTTAATCAAGTGGCAGCAACTGTACAAAATCGTTACACCAAAAATCTGCCAAATGGTGCAGCACTATGTGGGGTTTTTACAAGGGAATATCGTCACGATGCACTCAACTCTCAGGTAGGGTATGTTCTTCAATAAACTTGATATGAAATTATGTAACAGTAATTATGTATCTCTTTGATTAGAAACTCAAAATCTTCACAAGTCCTTGTGAAAATAATTTTCCTGAATTTATAAAAAATAAAAAGGCTCCAGAGAAAATGTAATTTTGTTACACTGTGAAGAGTAAGAAATAGAATTTATCTTTTTCTAAGGACCGTTACATTTTGATTTCAGATTTCAGCTATAGTTCATTAAATTATGATGGTTTATAGATGGATTCAAAACAATTGTAAGAATTCTACAAGTTATAAAAATTAACAACAGAAATTTCTAATGATAATTATGCTTTCTGCAAAGTGCTTTTGAAGTATACTATAAAAACTTGTATTTTAGTATGGCTATAGTATATTAAATCATAGATTGTTAATTAAATCATAGATTGCATCCTTATTAAAATTGCAGATCAATAATATGTAATAATGAAAAATGAATGCATGTTCATAGAACACTATGTAGTAGACATGGAGATGTGCTACTCAAATCACCTGTCGAGGAAAGACTTGCTGCCCAGTTATGAGGAGTGTGGTGAGGACAGATGCCAATTGTCCCTGGTCTTCCTGTATCATCCATATCCTGTGACTGAGCTAAGCATGTGTACAAAAGGGGGCCATTTTGGCTTAATGGAGAAAATCAGATAGACAACATTCATCCAGATCTTTGAAGTATAATGGCTGAGGCTCTGTCCAGTCAGTAATTTGCCCTAGTTCTCTGCCCAGTCCTGCTTTCCTTGTTGATTTCTTTCTTTCTTTCTTTCTTTTCTTTTCTTTCTTTCTTTCTTTCTTTCTTTCTTTCTTTCTTTCTTTCTTTCTTTCTTTCTTTCTTTCTTTCTTTCTTTTCTTTCTTTTTTTCTTTTATTGTTCTGGGAATTGAACTAGGGACCTTGCACTTGCATAGCAGGCCCTGGAACCACTTAGCTAAATCTCCGGCCCCTTCCTTGCTGATTCGCAGTAAGCATAATCCAACTCAAATTCTATTGCAGGGTTGGATTTTAAAAACTCAAGACTGTGACAATGAATAGTTTTTATTTTCTGATGCTAAATGCTCACTAAAGAAGTAATGGAGAAGATGGATGTGATTAAAGTATGTCATATGCAAGAATACACATGTCACAAAACAATATTTTATACACTTAATATAAGTTAATGTTTACAATAAGATAAACTTCCAAATTTGATATTTCATCACTTTTGAGTTGAAAAGTTGAAGTTTCATCTCTTTCAGACTAATAATCAGAATTTTCATGTAATTAATTCTTAGAAGTAATGTTATATCCTAATTATCAGCAGATAAATCTAGGACCCATAACTCTATCATATATAGTTTTATAATTACTCTCGTACCTACTACATGCTCAATATATTAGTTGACAATATTATTATTTTTAGGTACTTGTTACAGTGCCTGCCTGCTTTGAAATTCTGCTGCTAGCTCCACATCGTCAACAATGGGTGAAAAGGATTCGATATGTTATATTTGATGAGGTACATTTGATTTTATTTCTCTGGGTTAATTTTCTAATATACATAAGCACTATAACAAAGATCTTTGGTGCTTCAGGAATGTGTCTACTGAAATTCAGATCAGGGTGGATGGTGGCTCTTTCTTCTGGAAAATTCCCCCAGTGAATCATAATCAGTCTTTTGCCTCCCTTATCTTGTGTGACTCTACAGGGTATGTTAGTGCAACTTTTAAATCTCTATGTAAAGAGGGAACTTTCATTGGAGAAAACTATTTCAAGGTGAAGAGAATTCAAATGCCATGACATAAGCTTCCCTCCATAAAGATTTCAAAATCAAATCTTTATATTTTAAGCAAAAAAATTTGAATTCTACCAAAGCTGTCAACTATATAATACAGTATTATGAGAACAGGAAACAAATGGAACAGATAAATTACAATTCAAGGATGCTAGTTTTCAAAAGTGTGTTTTAGGAAAACCATATGGGTCAGTGCAGTAATCCAGAGCTAGTAACTTGCTCCTCTGCTTAAAGGGGCAAGGTGAGGAAGTATTTACTTAACATTGGGTAACAAAAACCTTTCCTATACTTTTCTACAATAAATTTACACTTTAGCATAATAGTACCAGCTATGCATCTTAATAGCTGCACTTGAGGGATACAGGAAGGAATCTTTGCATTTACCCAATTACCGACTTAATACAACAAACAGCAAGGTGTGAGCATGTGTGCAAAAATGTCAAAGTGGGAAATTTACCTACATAATGCTCCTTGTAACTGTTTTTGCATATGTTTCCCTGAGCATCATAGGGGTTAAAATATACCCACAGCATTCATCTATTATGTAAAGCTGTACTGTACCATAATGAAATAAAGGTGTGGCTCACAGTAACTGGGCATGGGGAAAGCAGGAATCCATCCGCATTCACTCACTTAGCAGATGAATGGCAAGGTACATATAGGAACTTCAAACAAGCAACAGGTGTGCATTTATGATTTGACATTGGCCATGTGAGCCAAAGTTCCTGTGACAGTGAAATTGAGCAAGAATTACCTGATACAGACACAGAGAATGAAGACCTCTCTGATTCAGATTACAAAGAATACAACAATGTTAGTACATATTTGACTAGTCAAAATGTCACAAAATTATCATGCTATCAAACAGAGTGATCTAATGTTACATCTGAAAATATAGTGAGAATTTTCACAGCGGTGAAACCTATTGGATGGAATGCCAGTATTGCTATTCAATGTTGGAAATTGTTTGTAATAGATAAAATGCCACAAGTTGTTGTGAAATGCAAAAAATGATGAAATACAAGTAAAATATTCTATATTTACTATAGCCATACTAAAAAATGTGTTTATTTGATATCGCACTAGCTGAACTGAAAGTATTCATAAGTCTGCTGTATTTAGCAGGGTTTTCTCATGATAATCATAGGAAGGTAAAAGACTCATGGGTGTGGGTTTCAGGGGTATAGAATAAAAATGACACTGAGGAAATTCGGTTTCCTTCAAAATTGCCTGAGGTTTGTTGACAAAAACCACTTGCCAAGAATAAAAAGAACTGATACTCTGGCTGCTATCCACTCATTGTTCGAGAGTTTTATTTCAAAAGATAAAGCAATTTACACACTATCTAAATACAGGACTATTGATGAACATCTTGCAGTTTTTTATGGTCATTGTGGCTTTAGGCAGTATGTGCCCAAAAAACACCTTCAAAATTTGGCATAAAAAATATATATAATTTTCCAAATGTAATGTTGCAATTTCAAAACAGAGAATTTTATAGTCCAATCTTTGGATTTCAGAAAGATATAACATTGGCCTCATATATGGCAAAGAAAAACAAACTGGTACTGCTGATATCAACATTGCACCATGATGGAAATATTGATAGGGAAACCATGACCAAACAGAACCCTGAAATGGTAACTTTCTACAAAAAAACCAAAGCCAGAGTAGATGATGTTGATGAGTTATGTGAAAAATATGATGTCACTTGAAACACAAAGTCTTGGGCAATGATTGTATCTTACTCAATCCTAAACATGTGTAGCAAAAGTAGTTTGATAGGTTACAAAGAAACTAACAAGTGCAAAATACCAAAGACAAATTTTCTTAGAGGATTGGGACTGGAACTCATAAGAGATCATTTACAGAAGAGGAAAAACAAAATGTTTCTGCCCCAAGAACTGTGCAAAAAAAATTATGGAGCATGCCGGAGAGCTGACAGGTGCCAGGCAAGCACAGCATCACAAAGGCCTACTACTAAAACAGGAAAACCAAAAAGATGTCAACTGTGTCCTACAAAAAGGACAGGAAAACAAAACATTTGTGCTATGAGTGTAAGCCATACTTGTGCATGGAACATGCAGTTTTTATGTGTGAAAACTGCCTTGGGTGTGACAGTTAAAACAGAGATTATTTTTTTGATTGACTTTTGTTTTTATTTACATTGTTGTTCACGTATTTTTATTTCTGATGTTATCTTTTGTGTTTTGTAAGCAAGTACACAGCTGATGTGACAATGTTGATAGGTAATCTAAGCATTCATTACATATTTGATTTTATTGATATCTTATTTTCCTAAGTGCATAGTGTACAATATAGTAGTAAGCTCCTGACAAAAGAGGAATACAGGAGAGGTGACAAGTGTGAGCATGGGACAGGGATGTAGCTCAGAGGCCCAGCATCTGCCTTGCAAGCTTGAGGTCCTGAGTTTGATCTCTGGTACCAAAAAAAAAAAAAAAAGAATGACATGCCACACAGGAAAGGAAACACATGTGCTGTCAGTGTAAGCAAGATTTGTGCATGAAACATCCAGTTGTCATGTGTGAAGACTGCCTTAGGTATGACAGTTGAGGCAAAGATTATTTCTGAGGTACACTTTTGTTTGTATTTACATAGTAGTTCACATAGGTTTTTATTTTTGATGTTATCATTTAGGGTTTTTAAAGCAAGTACACAGCTGATGTGAAAATGTTGATGCTTATGCTAAATGTGCAACACATTAAAATTTTAGTACTTTATTTTATTGATATTTTATGCTCCTGTCAATTACACATTGTATAATGTAATAAGAACCTCCTGAAAAAACAGCAAGACCAGCACGATGTCAAGTATGTCCTACAAAAAGGCCAGCATAGTAAAACACATGTGGTGTCAGTGTAAGCAATATGTGGGAATGGAGTGTGCTATTGTCCTGTGCAGAGACAGCCTTAGGTGTGATTGAAGTAAAGATTATTTTTATTGTAGAATTCTATTGTTGTTTTCATTGTAGTTCATATAGGAATTTACTTCTGACTTTATTTTTTAGATTTTATACACCAAAAAAAATGTTGAAAATTTTAATGCCTTTTTATAAAAAATGAATATTAACAATGAAATACTTTATTTTGTGAATTTTTTTCCTTTTAAGTACTCATTGTTTAATATTAAAACATGTAAAATTAAAATTAATAATTCATAAATAAAAATACTTTAAAGAATAATTGTGGGTATTATACACCAACTAAAATGTGGCTTTAACACAAAATTAGCATTATTCCCCATAGGGTTTACTTAAATTCAGAATGCTATTCACATTGAGTTGGCTACATTATGAGGAGTACTTTAGTTGAGGAACACAACTGGTTCAAAGTAACCTTGGAAGAACAGATCCAATGGAACATTGACTTCAACCTCATTATCTTCGTTTCTTCTGATCCCTTGCCAAGGCTTTGTGTTACCAGATCAAGTGGAACCAGTAAGCATGAGAGCCCTTTGAGGTAGTACCTATAGTTCAGTTTCCCAGAGAGAGTGGGATGAAGACAATATAGACTGATAGGATCATATGAAGATATTTAGCAAAGTTTTATAGAAACATCATTAAGAATATTTATTCAAGGAGGTTGAAAACATTTTGAAAAGATATATTCTTTTGTTATAAGGAATTTATACTTTGAAAGGGAAAAAGATAACAAGGCCATATTGAACTTTCCTTTTCCTTGTTATAAACTTGGAATTACCAAACATACTGTGTGTCTTGATTTGTTTGGCAGTAATTTATTGTATTTATTTTAGTTAAACATAAATATGTTTATCGTGAGTGCTTTGCATACTCCTGTTAAACAAAATCCAACAAATGTGTCTGTGCAATTTAGAACCTTGAACTGTAGTCTAATGCAAATCTGTGAGGTGATATAACACTGGAATCTTACTTTTTCCAATTTTATGTAAGGGTACAACTGAATAGCACTGATGCCTATTCTAAGAGAGCAGAAGAAAGGTTATATATATGTATTCATAAATATATATGCATAAATATATATTTATGCAGTTCTCATTGTAAGTTCTTTTCAATTGATAATCAGGAACCATAATTTAATCTGTTTAATTCAGATTGCATGTGAAAATCTTTTCTTAGTCTATTGAATTTGTTTGGTCAAAAGATATTCATTCATTTATTCAATAATTATCTAAAGAATGCTTCCAGCGTGTCAGGTATTGTGTCAGTGCTAGGAATATCCACATCTAAGGTTGCAATTTAATTGCAAAAGAGAAATTAAACATGTAAACACACAAATGATTGTAAGCCCATACTAGTGAGTACTGCAATGGGAAAGAGTGGGCTGTCATGACCATAATAATGACAAGGTCACAGGATAACAACTCTGGAATGGGTGGCCATAAAACTCCTTTGTGAGGAATGACATTCAAATGAATTTTATAGATTCAATAAGGGAAAATACTAGTATTTATTGTTGTTTTAAAATTTTATTCAGAAGAGTATCTTAAGCAGAGGGAACAATAATATGAAAGCTCTTAAGTAGGAATGGTGTGGTTGGTCAAGGAACAAAGAAAATACTGATATGTCCAGACCATAGTAAGGATGGGGGAGACAGGCTCCAGATAAATCTAGATTGGCAGCAGTGGCCAAATTATGTCAGGCATCATAAATCCTATTAAGAAGGTGGGATTTTATTCCATGTGAAATGGAGAGATACGGAGGAAGTTAAATTAGGGACTTAGCTTGATAGAATTTGTCTTTGCATTACTCGGTAGTGATGTGAGGGATAAAGGGTGTCAAGAAAGGAACTAAGGTCAGTAGTCAAGAGGCTTGAAGTTGGGCAGCGAGATGTAATGGAGGCTTCTTTGACAGTGGATGTGCTAACAAATACTTAGGTTTGAAGGTAAAACAAAGAGGAAATATTGTTGGGTGGGGTATGAGGATTTTGAGAAATCCAGGTTTCCAGCTTCTCTATTGCCTGGAACTTTTTTGGGTGGGGGGTACCAGGGATCAAACTCAGGACCTTGCCTTTGCAAGGCAGGTGGCAGAACCACTGAGCTAAATCTCTGGCTCTGGATTTTCTTTACAAGGATGTAGTGTCCTTCTTTGTCTCTCTTAATCAGTGTTGGTTTGAAATCCACTTGACCTGTAAAGAGGATAGCTACTGCTGCTTTTTTTCAGGTTCCTGTCACATGGAGTATTGTTTTCCTACCTTTAACTTTCAGTCTATGAGTTTCTTTGGATTTTCTAATACATATTTAAACCTGGCATACTTAATACTAATGGGATTCTATGCATAAGGATTTTATGTCTTATTTTCATGTTCTGTCTTTAAGTCAACTTCTTCAACTGAGAAAGTATTTTTCTTTAACAGGTCCATTGTCTTGGTGGAGAAATTGGAGCAGAAGTCTGGGAGCATCTCCTTGTCATGATTCGATGTCCCTTTTTGGCTCTTTCGGCTACCATAAGTAACCCTGAGCATCTTACAGGGTAAGATTACCTTTCAGTTTGGAATGAATACTTACCTGTCTTAGACGTTTGAATTTCACATTTTCTATATGGGTTTTGAAGAGTTTCATAACTTTCTAATTACTAATAGTTTATTTCTAGATCTTCAAGATAGTTCTTTCTGGCACTTCTTCTAAAAGTAATAAGGACTTCTCACCCCAGCCAGATCTTCAATTTAGTAGGAAATTTCTCCTAAAATCTCAAAAAAGCTTAATAGGAAATGATAAATGTATGTTCATTTTTCTTTACTAGGAAACCAAAAATAAAGAGATATAATAACACATTCAGCCAAGACCCTAAGGAGTATGTCCCACTTAATAGAGATGTCTGGAAAGATACCAAAGCTATTCAATTGAGAGCTGCATATGATGTTTGTCACTGAGGTTGATTTTTGCACAATAATAACAATTATAACATTGAAATCTATAATATCTCTTTTGTGTGCCATCTACTATTCTAACGACTTTGCATATACTGTAGTAATTTATTTTAAATGCTAGCAAGCCTTATGGTTTATTATTTTTCCATTACTATTGTTAGGAAACAGTACTTCTATTACTACTACTACTACTACTACTACTACTACTACTACTACCACTACTACCACTACTATTATTTTCATTTTAAAATGTGGAAAACTAGATACAGGGAGATTAAATGTTACAACCGAAACCACATCTTGCAGAATTTAGGGTGAGATTCAATCTGTCAAATATGTTTCAAAGGTACATGAATTTGTCAGTTGTCTTTCCTGAAACTAATTAATGGGAAATATTTCCATTTTCTGCCTGTATAGTATATGTTTATTTTTAAGGTGGCTGCAATCAGTCAAACATTACTGGAAACAAGAAGACAGAATAATAGAGCAAAGGATGACCTCCGAGAGAAGTGCAGGCTGTCGTGCCAGTTTTTCCAAAGACTGCTTGCAAATAAAGCAATCATATAAAGTTAGGCTTGGTAGGTTAGATATATTCATATAAACTTTTTCTTTGACCTTAAAATTCTTCCCAGTCTTTCCACTTCCATTAATTAGGAATGTTATGTCATTCACTTTTAGTGCTCTATGGAGAGAGGTACAATGATTTAGAGAAGTACATATGCTCTGTCAAACATAATGACATTTGTTTTGATCACTTTCACCCATGTGCTGCACTAACCATAGATCACGTAAGTAACAACACTGCCGTATTTGTTCTGAGTAATAGAAATTAATATATTTTAATTGAAAAATTGCTCACTTGATACTTACCAGAATTGAAGAATACATGTTTTACAACAGATGTTTCCACCTTGATTTTACAGATAACAGGAATGTCCTTCCTAGTTTCCTTGGTTCTTCAGTGGTATTTGGATCTACAAAGCTTAGATACTACTAAAGTTTTAACCTGAATTTAAAAAATTCTATTTATTCTTGGACATTATGTTTGCACATATTCTTTCTTGTCAGCACCCTTCTCTCAATGCACCTAAAACTTCATTTGAACAACTCCTAGTTCCTGTGAGAGTCTGATCATCATGAATCAGGTTTAACAAGGAAAAACAATTCTTCTTTATATAGCAATCACAACATGATTTTTGGTAGTGAACCAGAAGGCAAAGACCTAAAATGATTTAGGTTGTGATATTAGAAGGTAATGTAGAAGGATTTCTTAAGTTTTGAGTGTTTCTCTTCTTCACTTATTCTATTTCTATGAATAGTCAATTAAAATTCCTATTGCCTATCAAAGTGACAATAGATCAATAGCTTGTCTCCTTTCTTACACTTACGAAGTTAAACGTTTTCTATATTTACATACAATCATTAACATAATTATGATATTCTCCAGTTTTTAAAGGCTCTCCTTTGACAGGGCCAAATGCATAGCTCTATAGCTTGACAACCAAGGTCTTCTATGACTACATCCCAGTGTTTCTTCCAGTCACCTACAGCACAAACCTTCCCTGGAAGCCTTATCCCGATCCTCAGATATTTAACCCCACATGCCAAATGCCAGCTTTCCAGATGCTGTTCATCTTGCATGATGTGCATGTGAATCCATTTCACAATCCCGCAAGTTCCTCAGCTGGATGTACTGTGATCTTTGCTCAGTAGTTTTGTCTGTGTTTCTTATGTAACACCAAGCCAGGTCAGCTTGCTGCTGAGGATGTTCACATGCATGTGTTCTTTATTCTTCAAGAATAACTCTTTGAAAACAAATTTTATGTATAGTTCCTAACAAACTGCCATATGTACAAGAGTTCCTCATTAAATATATGTTAAATAATGATAGTTGACTGAAATTGAGCACTTGCTATATATTCTAGAAATTTTACATATTTCACTTTTTTAAACCATCATAGTTTTGTGATAGATGTCCTATTACTGTTCCCCTTTTACAATTGAGAAGCATAGAAACCTTAATGAATTCAGTGTTTCTGTACTAAGTAAATGGTTGACTAGAAAGCAATCTTTGATTGTTGACTCCACATTCATCTCTAGGATCTGTCCAACAAATACATGGAAGAATATGAGTCACTGTAGCCCTTGTCATAGGTTGAACTGGCTTCTAAAGCAAATGAACAAACTTGAATGATTGTAATGCTCCAATAGCATTTTATGAAGAGCCTTTTTTTTTGTGTGTGGCAATGGTCCAACCGTTTTCTAAATAAAACAAGATATTGAGAAATTACTCTGACTTAATTCACATTCCTAACCTAGAATATAGATGATAACCCAAATATAGATAATAAAAGATCCTTCCCATTTCTCTCCCTCCCTTCACTCTTTCCTTCTTCCCTCTTTTCTTTTTTCGAGAGATTATTTAACATTTTCTTCATTACTTGGAATTAAAAAAATAGCATAGTACTTTAAAATATCTATTTTGTATAAGTTGGTTCAAGGCAGGTTATCTTTTTTTTTTTGTTTTGGTACCCAGCATTGAACTCAGGACCTTGAGCTTGCGAGGCAGGTGTTGGAACCACTGAGCTAAATCCCTGGCCCTAGGCAGGTTATCTTTAAGCACCAGTGCATGTAGTAGTTTAGAGTACTCACTGAAATAGACATTTTGGTCTAAATTCCTTTCTTCTACTCTCAGGAGATATTAATAGAGTAAGTGGAAGGCAAGAAAACTGCTATAGTGTGATCTGACCCCATGACTTTTGCAAAGTGCGTGCTGTTGTATAAGTCTTAAGACTTCTGGAATTCTGTGGCAGCAATGGAGGGCAAATAAATACAAAATATTGGGCATTATTCAATATGTTTTGAAAGTTCTGTAATAGTGTGTGTGCATATAGGACATTTCCTAAAGTAGCAATGATAAAAAATAGGTAGATATTCCAACTTAGTGAATAATTTCAAAACTTTAGTATACTTCAGATGAACATGAAAGAACTGAGTGGCAAGGAGAAATCTAATGAACTTTAGCAATAAAGAGGCAATAATTTTTTTCCTTCTACAGCTATATTAGAAAAATGATTTTAGAAGGGAAGGGATGGAACAGAACAAGTGAGCTGGCTTCAATCCAGCTGCAGTGAGAGACTGCCCTCAATCCGTACATAGCATGTTTCTGGCTAGGAGATGTGTTGTATGGCCTTTGCCACCAATTATCATGGCACACAGGAAAAACTCCTGACTCCTGGAGAGCTGTCATCCCTAGGAAGTCCTGAACAGAGCTGCTGTCTCTTGCTGCTCAGCAGGGCTCAAATGCTACCATTACCTATGATACTGGGATGATGTGGTTTGCAAACATAAAATCATCATGTACTATTGTGTTTATAAACAACAGATGGTATTTTTTTTCATTTTCTACCTAGACTGCTCAAGTTTTGTCAGTTCATTTGTTGTTGTATAATAAAGAACAAAAATTGAATTTCCAGCTTTTGGCCATAGGATTGTTAAATCAATTAAAAGATTATAACCTGTGAACTGATAATTAATCAGTTACATTGGCAGATGGCACAACAAATATGAAAAATGCATTTTGGTAGGGTGTTGTACATATTACTTCATTTAATTCTCACAATAAATTCATAGCCCAGGCAGAATTCCCCTCTAGTTTAGAAATGAGGGAAATCAGACTTTGGTAAAAGGGAAAGTGACTTCAGAACCCGTTAAATAATCTAGTCACCAAACCAAAGATCTATATTTTAAAGTTCCTGATAATTCTTAGATTTCTTTTGTTTTCGTTTAGTTAGGCAGTATAAGTGACCACTCTCAAGTAATTATTTTATTACTTGTCTGCAGCATTACTTAAAACACCTGAGGAAGACCTCTGTAGAGTTCTAATTCTCAGACTGTATAGCAACCCGTGATAGGGAGGAGAAATAACTCAGAATTATTTACAGTAACATCACACTCTGTTTGTCATTTAGTGTTCTTTCCCCAGTAAAAGAAGCTATTTGGATGCAGTGACTCAAGCTTTAACTAAAGTAAACAAATAAAATTAATTGAGCAGTATGTGGCAGTGCATATGCGTCGTTTCATTACAACGTCATGTACCATGAATGATACAGAAGTTCTATGCAAACTGAAGCAAGTAGGAGACCAATTTCTAAGACAAAATACATTTTTCAACAAGCACTACTTCTAACTAGATGGAAGTGATGATAGCATGTTAGAAGTTTATCGTCATGATATGATATTGCTAAGTCTGTTTGAATAGGTCAGATGTTGTCAATACTTGCTAAGAATGACATTTCTCTTGATTTAAAAGTTATTAGTAGTATACATTATTAGAAAGTAGACATCTGACCAAACTAGAGACTTTAGACTTTAAAGGTTACAAATAAATATGCGCAGTTTCTCATAGATTATTCTGGCCAGGTTAATTCTGCTGATTTTTTTGCCAGTTATTTTAAATATGCTTGTTTACATTTATTAAAAGTGTAGGATAGTATTGTCTTTTGATGGTTGATCCTTAGACTTACCTGGGAGAATCTTTGTATGCAATCCCTAATTCAATAACTACCTAGATTCCAGAAATCTTAGTCTAGGTGATTTTATGATCATTAACTCAAACATAATTTCTAAGTTATTGTTTCTGTAAATGAATTTTTTTTTGTACTGGGGATTGAATGCAGGTCCTTATACTTGCGGGGCAGGAGGCAGAACCACTGAGCTAAATGCCTGTATTTTATTTAGTAAATAAAATCCCAGCAATTTGAAATATTATGTTCATTTAGAATTTTTATTCACTGCAGTCTCTACCATGTAGCCAGCTTCTATTACTTTCAAATTGGGAGATGCTAAGTGATGATTTTATGCAAAAGCTTGAAAAACATATAAATCATTTCTTAATTTTCTTTGGTCTTACCACACCGTGTAAGGTGGAAGTATAAGTATTTTTATTTCTATATTAAGGATATTGGAACTAGCATTGAGATGTAAATTTTTTTTGCTTAAATTATTTTATTAGTACATTTTAGGTATACAATACATTTACATTTATCATTGGGTGCTTGTACCTGTACATGATGTATCTTGGTTCTTATTTTTTCCCCATTCCCTGTGCGCCCTTTGACCCCCACCCTTCCCTATTTCCACACTTCGTTTCCACGAGTTGTAAAATTTAAGTGTGATTATCTGACTTGAACTTTCTTGTACTTTCTGTTCTCCAGAATGTCTTCATTTTGTTTTGTTTTGTTTTTCTAGGTCTTTTATATTTGGAGTGGTCCATTTTGCCAAGAATTTAAAAATTCTTAAAACTGAGTTTTATAAACTTCTAACAGCTCTTTATAAAGGAAGAACCCTATTGTGTACTTATTTTAGAGAAATCTTCATACTATAGCTGCCTTTTGTGGTTTAAATTTTTCCAATACATCTTATTTATTTTGTAGAACACATGAACTTTCTCTCTCCCCTTTTTTGGTGATGGGGGAAATATCATTTTAGTCCATTCAGCAGGCTCTTGTAACAAAAGAAACATAGACTGTGTGCCTCTCAAAACTAGTGTCTAGTTTTCACAGTTCTGGAGGGTGCCAAGTTTAAGAGCAAGCTCCTGGCAGATTGGGGGTCTGATGTGGAACCTCCTTCTGGTTCATAGATGGGTCCCTCTGGCTTTATTTTCACTCAGAAGAAAGGGCAAGGTAGCTCTCCGAGGTTTCTTTTATTAAAAATATTAATATCATTTATAATAGTTCTTCTCTCCTGACCTGACAGCTTTCAAAGGCTGTCAGTTCCCAAAACCATCACACAGGGAACTTCATTTTAACATAAGAATTTGGAGGGATCACAATCATTCAAGCTATAGCAAATATTTATTAACAGATCAATGACAGTTTTTCACTAGCAATTTGTAGCAGTAATGGTTGATACCAGCAGAAGTGTTCAATCAAACCTTTTGAGAATAGGAACGTTTTATTTCCACTGAAAATTTTTCGAAAACAAAAAACTTGGCAGATACATTCAATAGATTTACAGGGACCCAAATCAGTGACATGTGGAGGTGTTTATTGCAGGGCTTTCAAGGTCCTCGAAAAGACTTTGTCTTGAGGTTGACCCAGTTCCAATCTTGGAATTTCAGCAAAGAAGATTTGCCCTTTTTAGCCTTTCTTGGTACACATAAAAGTGAAGGATCCTATTTATAACTAAAACAATTTCAGATTCAATTTCGGAGCAGAGTTATTGTCTTCTTCTTGACAACATCTGCAAACTTTTTGTTTCCCTGCACCCTACCTTGAACTACAAATGTAATTCATAGAAGATTAACCTAATTAAAAGCTCTTAGGCAACAAACCTAAGATTTTTGAAGAACTTCTGGATTTTTTATAATTTATTAATTCAAATACATGCACGGGTGGTATTCTATCAGCCTATAATACCTACTAACATTTGAACATTTCATTTTAATGCTGTTCATTGACTTTGGGTTTCTGTTTGTGGCTATGAGGAAAAAAAAAGATGTAAGACAAAAAGAATATTAAAACTTTTAATTTTATATTAAACAGATTGAAAGGTACGGATTCCCTGCTGATCTGGCACTTTCACCTCGAGAAAGCATCCAGCTTTATGACACCATGTTTCAAGCCTGGAAAAGCTGGCCACGGGCCCAGGTAAATAATATTCATGGAATTAATGCTATGCTAGCAGATGGTAACAATGCTATTCTGAGCTCTCATCCTTTCTGATCACTTGTACTTGACCTTTTGAAGCTATTAGTGGACTCTTCAAAAGAAGATAACCCTCATACATTCTTCTTAAGAGGTTTTAAATGGTGTTTATTTAATTCCTGAAAATGTTTCTTGTTTTAACTTCTGGGACATTATAATATTTTAGTCTCCTCTTACCTCTTGGTTTTCTATCCTCCTCTTCCTGTGATCACAGTTTTCCTTTCTCTCTGTCCCTATTGCTTTCTCTTTCATCTCTGACTTAGTTGGTCTCCATTCTTTCCTTAGAAGAGTTCATGCATCCTCATAGTTTTATGTGTTAGAAGCAACAGAGAGTAAGAAGTTCAGCAGTCTCTGTGCTCAAGAGCTTGAACAGTTGTTTATGAGACATATATTGAGAAATTTTTAGATTTTTAGGGATTTTATGTAGTTTTGTGATACTTTTTTCCAGAAACTGTGTCCAGAGAACTTCATTCATTTTAAGAATAAAATAATCATTAAAAAGGTGGATGCTAGAAAATATGAAGAGAGCTTAAAGGAAGAATTAAGAAATTGGATTAAAAATGGCAATATAGAGCAGGTAATTTTCTCATGGTTTGGCAAAGCACTATACTGTCTTCATTGTTTTCTCTAGTTGAATCTGTTAATACTAATTTGGTTTCTATCGATTGTCAATTTCCATTTTAGCATCTTAAATTGAACTTGAAGTTTAATGAATCTGAGATAGAATAAGAAGAGAGGAAATTGGTTTTTCTTTGATCCTCAAGTGTCTCCTAAATCATGAAGTAGAGGCTATTGGTTCCTCACAGATGTTATAACTGAGGGTTCATATTTGTAGAGTGACATCCTGATGGATTGTCAGCATGGAGACTGCACTTATGGGAGCTAAGAAGAATTTTTGTTCTTTTTTCTTTTCTTGGAGTTTTTAAAAGTAATTTTTTTTCTTGGTGCTGGGGATTGAACTCGGTACCTTGAGCATGCGTGGCAGGCATGGTATCACTGAGCTAAACTTTTTATCCTTAAAAATAATTTTTATTTCAACTTGTGGCAACCTTATTAAAATCTTATGCTGGAATCACCAGTACACTCATTTTAAGTCAGTTCTGATTTTTATATTTGCATTATTTACTTTCATAAATTGAAATTTTTGATTTTTTAAGCATGACATATATTAGTTTTCTCTTGTGATTGTTCCATTGTATTTTAATTTGATCTCCTGCTATTCAGAAATATAAGGTAATTAATATCTTAATAGCTTTCTTACTTGCTGAGACAAAATACCAGACACTTGCAGTTTAAGGGAGCAGAGAATTATTTTGGCTCCCAGTTACAGAGGTCTCAGTCCACACATGATTGGCTGGCTCTAAGGAAAAGTGGGTACGGTGGAGGGAAGTGCACACCTCCTGGCTGTGAGAAAGCAGAGAAAAATGGAACAGGGAGGGATATACTGTACTGTACACCCACCCAGGTCCCGCCCCTTCCTGTGATTCGCCTCTTCCAACTAGGTCCCGCCTCCTGACACGAGGCCGTATAGGAAGCCCACGATCCAATCACCTTCCGGAAGCCCCACCTCTGAACCAGGAGGAATTTTGGGGACCCTCTAGATTTAGGTGGTAACAATTTTTTGGTAATTGTGTTTTCATTTAACAGCTTTACAAATGTTCTTGGGAGTAACTTTTGTGTACGGCTTGAAACACTCATTTTCCCCTTTGCTCCTACCATAGAGGAACCAGTATCAATTACTAAACAGTCCTTCTCTTAGGTTGATTCAAGTTGTCTTAAAAATTATGTGTTAAGGTGCATATATTTTTGTTTTCTAGTTTAATTAGTTGTATATATTTTTTGGCTATTTTAGCATGTTTTTAAAAAAATATAAACTCAGTATTATTTTAAGTAACCACAGAAACATAGATTAGATAGCTATGAAAATATTTCAGAAAGTAGTAGAAATTTATTTTTTTGCTGGGTAATCATATTATAAATATTTTTTTATTTACCGCTGCAGGCTAAACTGGTACAGAGGATTCTTAAACCTGATTCAGTTGTTAGTTCAGGAAATATGTTGGAGAAATTTCCACTTCTTGTTGAAAAGCTAAGGAAAGTGGATAAGTTACCTGCACTATTTTTTATGTAAGTTATATAATTTGCTTTTATTGTAAATTTATCATAATTTGTATTTATATGAGACTTTTTAAGGTGAAAGAGTCATACAAACTTTACTGTTGTAATATAATATTCATTGTTATTTTGGGGACTAATTTGTTAGTCAATGTATGTCTTGCTGAAAAAATACACCTTTCTAGTTCAATTGTTTAAAAATTTATTTAGTTTTGGAATCATCATTTGGTATTTAGTTTGGTATCTTCATTTTGGTACTCCATTTGGTACTCCATTGTTTGCTTTCTTTTTACTGAAAACTCTTCTTTATTTATTATTATCAGTGTGTCTTGTTAATTTAATTTACTTTTTTTCTTAAATTCTTTTATTGGTATATTTTAGGTATACAATACATTTACATTTATCTTTGGGTGCTTGTACCTGTACATGATGTATCTTGGTTCTCATTTTTTCCCCATTACCTGTGTGCCCTTCACCCCTAAACGATTCCCTATTTACATACTTCATTTCCATTTTTTTTTCTTTTCTCATAATTTTTCCTTTCTATTCTTTCCTTTCCCCTTTCCCTCCCACCACCCCTACCCCTTTGGACCTTTTCCTATTTCAAAGTATCAATTATTAGTTATTAATCCTTTTTGTCCTTATTTACACTCTCAGTTTCTCACACCAGAGAAACTATTTGGTATTTACACATGTGTGTCTTATTTATTTCACTTAAGAGTATGGCCTCAATATGCATCCATTTAGCTATAAATGACTCTAGTTTCTCATTCTTTATGGCTGAGTAGTACTCCATTTTATAAAAAACCCCACATTTTCTTTATCCAGTCTCCAGTTGATGGGCACTTGGGCTGTTGACAAGTTTTAGCTATTACAAACTGTGCTGCTATAAACATGGGTGCACGTATATCTCTGTGGTATGATTCTTTTTATTCTTTTGAGAAGATACCCAGCAGGGCAATAGCGGTGTCAAATGGGACCTGTAGTCCTAGTTCTTTGAGGTATCTCCATACTGATTTCCACAACGGTTGCACCAGTCTGCACTCCCACCAACAATGGAGAAGGATTCCTTTCTCCTCACACCCCTGCCAGCATTTGTTATTGGTTGATTTCTTGATAGAAGCCATTCTTTCTGGGGTGAGGTGGAATCTCAGTGTTGTTTTCATCTGCATCTCTTGAATGACCAGTGATGTTGAACATTTTTTCATATGTTTCTTTACTAGTTTTACTTCTTTGTCTGAGAAATGTCTGTTCATTTCAGATGCCCATTTTTTGATTGGGTTTTTAAATTTGAGGGGTCTGAATTTTTTCAGTTCTTTATATATTCTAGATAGTAGTCCTTTATCTAAATGAGTGTTATATATTTAAAACAATGATGATGGGTGAATCAAAAATTATATTTTGAAATTTGGGTAGGGCTATAATATTGCTCATCTTACCTTTATTATTGAGAAAAGGAAAATACACTTCTAGACCATGAAGCATTCATCTAGCTCCTCTACTTCATCTCCAGGAATGGCTAGGATGTTAGAAACAAGAGTCATTCTGTACCTTTGGGTTATTTCCAAAAGTCTAACTACAAAACAAAACAAAAAAATCAGAAATTAACTGTTCATTACTGTATACTCATACATATGTAGCAGTGGTGAGATTTTACCTGTATTTCCTCAGCATTTTTCTAATGGATCTGAGAGTTAAATTTATACTAGGAAGAACAACAAGAAAAAAGCATTCAAGTTAAGATAAATTGCATGATGCACTGGGTCCTTCATAAGGAAATGAAAAACCCAAGGACACATAGTTGAACACTTAATACTGAGTTGGACAGTCATAATTTGGGAAAATGTGACACAGCAAAGGGGCTAGGGTGGTTAATTTGTTGGAGATGTAACTCAGAATATAAATTTTAGTTTAACAAGATGTGTATAGATTTCCCTTGGCTTTACCTTCCCCTTGAAGCAAAGAATGGTTTTCTCCTTTTGGTAAAAGGAGAACATCTTTCATGCAGGCTTCTATTCTCCTACTTTTACAAAAAAGATCTTGTACCCACTGCTTTTCAAGCACTTTTAATTGAAAATATTTAATATGCCAGGAAGGTAATGTGTGGGTGGCCTGCCCTGAAATCTCATGAATACTTAGAATATTCAAGAAGAAAAATATTCGTTAAATTATCAAAGATTTAGGAATCTTGAGTTCTCTATAAAGAAAACTTTCAAAATTTTTGATTTTCTGTAATTTGAATTAGTCTCAAGTCAGATCTCTAGATCACATTCATCCTATATGGGTTATTAGAGAAATTAAGTTAATATTGCTTCCAAGTGTGCTCGACTTATTAAAGTGAAGCACTATCATGAGAACAACACCATTTAATGAAGTAAAATGTACTTAGAATCCAGTTATTTGCATTCACGTAAAAAGAGAAGCAACTGCTTGCTACAGATAAGAACATGGATTAGGATGCGAAATGGTGCCACATAGGAACTGTGGGGTGTGGGGCAGTCATTTAGTCTCTTTATGTCTCTTTTTCTTTTCATTTGCTATATAGGGATAATAATAGCACATTCCTCAAAGGATATTTGTGTATATCAAATGAGTGAATATATTTAAGCCACCTAGCCTAGCACATGAAAAGATTATAATATAAATCTTTATTGTTATACTTTATTCTTACTATATGAAATTTCTTGACACATGGCATCACTATCACTTTCTTAATCCTTATTTCAACTGTGCCAATTTATTTACCTTTTACTAGCTAAAGACATTTCCTTTTGATATCAAGGAAAGTAAAGGCTTTTTAAAAGAAGGTCTTTGCCTCATAATTTCAACTTGAAAACTTTATTATATAGAGCCAACCCATTATTTATTATGTATGCTAATGCTAATACAACGATTAATGCCCATTAGCTTTTCTAGCCACAGCACTTTGCCGACAAGTTATAGTGGCAAAAAAAAAAAAAAAATTTCCATGAAACTTTTCAGTGCTCTTGTAAAAAGACCTAGAATCCTGTCACTGGAAAATGGATGTGAAATAAATACAAGGAATGCTTGCTTTACTTCCTCTCGAAACATTTTACTCATCACAAATGGGGAGAATTTGATTAGTAGCCCTTTGCTTAATTAAATGTTCAGATCTGAGAAGTCCTAGTGATTACAACCTGGACTAGGTGCCTGTGTTAAGTATCAAAGTCCCAAGAAGCTTAGACCACTATATTCCTAGGTACTTACATTTGAAACAGAATAAAGCCTAGCTCTTGGAGACATTTCTGGATTCTAAAGCCCACAACAACTGGAGTTTATCTGGTTTCTGGAAAGATATGGTCATGTTACCAAAGATTAGGGTTGAGAATCTATAATTCTTTTCTTCCTACAAAAAGAAAAAGATTTTTCATTTATTTAAAACTTTTTTTCTCCTTTGCCAGGAAAGGTTAGCATAAGGAAGGGATAGCTGCTTCTTCTGTATATAAATGGAGAAAATCTATCTATTCGTCTTTTGTCTGAGGAATGAATATCTGACCACTCTTACAGGAAGAATTCACATGAGTTCTTATTGCAGTGTCTGAGGGGTAATGACAGTAATGAGTGAAACTCATTCCTTGCTGTTAGGTAGAGAATAATGTGTCTGTGAATCCAGATCACCTAGTATGCATTTCAGAATAAACTTTATAAAGGTGGATTTTAAGAAATACCATAGGTTTATCAGAATAGTAACCATATATAGAAATATGAGTTGAAATTTTTATGATATTCTTTTCAAGGCAAGCATTCTTTTTATTTCCAGATTCAGTATAAAAGATGTAGAAGAATGTGCCAAGAATGTACACAGCTTCGTAGAGGAAAAGCAGGAGAAGAAAAGGCCTCCTAAAGCTGATAAAGAAGCTCATGACATGGCTAACAAACTTCGAAAAGTTAAGAAATCCATTGAGAAACAAAAGACATTGTAAGTACTTCACCAAAAAATTGGCCAGCAAAGACTTAATATACCTTACTGTCCCTGTAGTAAATATACATTGAGTGTGTTCTACAAGGAAGTTCTAGATATTGTTTGCAGTTAATTGCAAATTTGTAAGGGAGAATTATATTAGTCAGCTTTCCTGTAGATGGAAGGCAATACGGATACCTACAGCTAAAAAGTGGAGAGGTTTCATTTGGCTAATGGTTTCAGGGGATTCACTTCATATTCTAAGCAGGAGCATCATGGTTAAAACATGTGGTTGAGTAAAGCTGCTTAGTTCAAGGCAGCAGGGAAGGAGAGCAGGGGAACAATGCCAGAGTAGAAGGGACAAAAAACCAGAAATGCCAGCCAAGTCATACATCCGTGCCACACCCATACACACTTAGAAGTGTGCTTTACTAATCCCAAGGGTAGACCCCAAACCAAAAAGTTAATGATCCACCTGAACCATCTCAAGAACAGATAAACATAACTGATCAAACTCTGTAATGGCATAGACAGGTCTCATTTAAAAGGAGAGGCAGGTTCAGTCTGTTAGTCTAGGTAGATTGTATAACTTCACATAATCATCCTGAATACAGTATGTGTGACCCATGTACGAACTCTTGCTCTCAGTCAGCCCTCAAAAGGCTTATATGTTGTCTTGGGTCACTACACAGCATTGCAGCATGCTCCATGGAATGACCTTGGGACTGGATTGAAATCCAGTTTTATTCCTGGTAGGACTTGGCTATTTTGACATCTCTTAAGTACTTTCTATGTGTCTCTCCTTGGGGCCTCTTCATCCTTCTGCCTGGTTAAAGGTTCATCATGTCTTCATTGGATGATTTCAAAAGTCTTTTTGCACTTCAGAGCCTCAAAGGTCATCATTCTCCAATGTAGTTTACAGGTGTTCTTGCAAACATTTAATTTGTAAATGATCCACATTCAATATTTTTTCTACTTCCTGGTTTAGCAGATGAAGTCTATTTCCTTAATCACTTACATTCTATCTGGCTCTTTGGTTGTTTCCTCCTGAGGAGGGAAGGTGGCAAGCCCAGATGGAAACAATATGAGAGGTATAAACCCACAACTTCAGGGCTTTAGAATCCACATTTCAAGTTAGTTAAGTGATCAGGTAAGAGATGTTCTGCCTCTGATCTTGTGCATTAGAAAGTCACACTCTGACCCCAATTTAAGCATCCATTTCAACAAAAGGAAGAGGCACCCAGAACCTCACTCTTTTTCTCTTTTAAATTCCAGGTATTATGGTGCTATAGTTGTCAAACTAGAAAAATAGAATGTACAGTATATTATTCCACCATCTGTTACCTTGATTAAAAACCCATTAATAGTATGTGGGTCTCCATAAGTGCTCACCCCATTATTTGCAACATATTCATGGATTCTCCTTGAGTGAAGGTCAATGCTGGTTGGAAGTGAGAACACTGCATGACAAATACAAGTGAGCTCCACTTCCCAGAATTAAATTTGACTTCTGTGCACAGTTAGGAAACAAACTAAAAAATCAAAAAAGGGTAAGTGTTGAGCACTTATAAAAGGCTGTTATATAGCAGGCTACTGGGTAATTCAGGGTGATGACTCCGGAGACTAATCAGGATTGTGGAGGGGTGTATTAGATCAAAGCCCCTAGTAGCACAGGCTGACATGCAATATCTCTGTGAGTTCTAGAAGGAGTGTATTTGTGAGGAGCTAAGAAAGCGAGGGGAGCACAAATTGGACAGTGAGTAAGATAAGCAAGGATGCGGTTCTACTGGAATATTGTCAGAGTCGGCTTCCTGGGGGATCTGCAGTGGCCCTGAACTATTATACCTGAGTGAAGAGGGTTGATTTGTCTGGCCCATATCAGTCATTGGCTGTGGCCCACTTTCCTCACCTCCAACAGAGGTAGTAATTTCCTGGACAGGTCCAGGGGGTTCTTGTTAGTTCTGGCAATTCTCTTTGATTTTAGGATGTTAGTTGGAGGTGAGAACATCGAATGGTGAATAAAGGTATGTTCATCTACTCACATTCAGATTGCCTTTTTTGCACAGTTAAGGGATAAGCTAAAAAGTGGAAGAATCAGTCATTAGTGCTGTTAAAAAAAGGCTTAGCACTGTGGGAAGATCTAAGAGTAAAGCTGAGACTGCTGTACCAGACAGCCCTTAGCAATCAAACTCAAACTTAGCTATCAAACTGTTGCACCTACTTCAAGAAGTAAGGAGAAGAACTTGGTACTTTTCTAAGCCAAGTGTCACAAAGGCTGAATATGATCATCACATTAGCAAGGAGAAAGTAGTCATCTGGTTGAAAGCATATTGCAAGGAGAAAAAGAAATATCACCAAAAAACCCCCAGTATGTGATGACATTTTCCCAGGAAAGATCTAAGCTCTGGAGGCCAAAGTGCTGTGTGTTCAAACAGGCAGTTCAGAATTATGACAGCACAGATGTGTACAGTAGTGAATGTTGGACTGATAAGAGTGATTTAGGAGTCTCGGGATTCCTATGGTGGTGGAATATGTACATTTATTTCTTAAAATGTGATTTTCACAAACAGAGATAAAAAAAGCAAGAAAAAACCAATAACATTGGACCAAACCCTCATACATGAAGCTGAACATAATTGTCTACTGAAAAGTTTAGAGAAGAACCTGGAAATTCCTCAGGACTGTACATATGCTGATCGAAAAGTGATGGATGCTGAGGTCAGTGCTTAGAGGGGCATAGATCTCCAGGAGGATATGTCATTTATAAGCCATAGCTTCCTCATTATAGACAGTGATTAATGGGAAGACAGGATGCAGTCCCTAGAAGCAGAGAAATCCCACATAGGACTCCATATGGAACCTTCTGTCCACACATAACCCTCGAGGACTCCTTGATGTATATTTAAAAAAGAGTGTTCACCTTTGAGACTGTCTTTTCCATTATGTATTTTTCCATCCCTAAATTGTAGACTTCAGTGTCACAAGTCTCATTTGAAAATTTGGGTACATGTGGTCTAAAATTCTTTAAGAAATATTTGCAGAATTTTTTGATACCAGAGATTTTCTATATTACAGATAAGTCCACCAGTGAGATACTAGAATTCCTAAATGTCTTTTGCCATTCATCTTTGAAACTATTTTGTTCTGCAAATTATTCATGCTTACAGTACAGAAATTTGAAAACCAACACTAAAAGCAATGTTATCACTCAGAAATAATCACCGTTTTAAAGATGAACCTTTTGTTTCTTTTACCTACTTCTACAACCACATCCACATTCTATTCCATATGTTTGTATACTTCATGGTCTCTTCCTTTTTCATAGCCATGTATTTTCATCACCATTTGAATGGATCCATGTATTCCATTGTACGAATGAATATGTAGTTGAAAGAACCATCAACCAGCCTTTTGCTTTGGATATTTAACCTTTTTTCTTAACTGTCACAAGCAGTGTTTACTTTCCTACAAATTAGTCTAGACACAACTGAACTTCCTCCACAGAACAGGGCATCTTAAGGCCATTTGTAACTAATCTGCAGTGGGAAGTAAGCTTTCCTTGACCTTGTAGTGCAGGGAAGAATTCTGTCTCACAGAAGTCTGAATCTCTGGGGAAACCTGCAAGGGCTCCTGTACTGACTCACTCTCCTTCAGGCAAGCATGAGTCCTGAACGCGTTCTTTCCGGGGTGTTTCTACTGCTCTGTCAGAACTTTTTATCCCCAAAGTGGGTGTGAGTCCCTTTGAGACAGTCTGTTCAAAGAATTGAGAAAATTTTTCTTGTAGTTACTATTTTTGTCCAAAAATGTGGTTTTTTAGTCATGTCAAGTTGATTTCTACAGTTGCATCAAATTCTTTTTAAAAATTTTTTTTATTTTAAATTAATTTTATTGGTACAATTTAGATATAAACAATGATCACATTCATATAGGGCATTTGTACCTATTGGATAGTAATTTTCATCTAAATATTTTTGACTGATTTAAAGTTAGATAAGAAACTATCAAAATCCTTAAATTTCTTGCTTTGTTCAGTTATTGAAGATGGTGTTTGATCGCGTAAAATTCGAAAGAAAAGGTGCAGAACTCAAAGCTTTGGCAGAGAGTGGTATTGGATATCATCACAGCGCCATGAGTGCCAAAGAAAAACAGCTAGTTGAAATTCTCTTTCGAAAAGGATTCATTAGGGTAGGTAGACTTTTTCATTCCAAAAAAAAAGAAATGTGACTATATGAAGTTAATGGTCCTGAAAAATAAAACTATAACTATCCTTTTCTCATGGATGTCTTTTGTCATTTTTGTTTGTTACAACCCATAATGTGACAGTATTTCCCCGTCTTATTTAATTGGGGGAGGATTTTTAAAGTTTATCATTCAGTTATTTAGTTTTCTTAAAATAAAAATATTTCCTTAACAGATGATTTTCCCAATATTTCTATTGTAAAATACACCTATGCTGATATTGGCACAACACCTTGCTTTTCATTTATAGTATTTAGAAAATTGTGCATGCTGTTTATGTGATTTTGGCTACATGGGTTTGGAGGACATTTGTTGTAGAGTTGTGATCAGATCTCTGTCTAATATAATAACTGAAATAAAGGCATGAATATGTGTTTTCCAAGGCTCTCCTGCTTATTTTAGCGGTTTTTAGAGGTGTTAATTTTTTGTGTGTATGTGAGCTATATTACCAGGCTTTTTTGCATTTTGAGATAGGTTCTCACTAAGGTGCTAAGGTCCCCTGTCTGGGCTCCAACTTGGAATCTTCCTGCCTCAGCCTCCCATAGTGCTGAGATTACAAGTGTGTACCACAAAGCTCAATTTAGAGATGTCTCTTCTAAATGTTCTCTTTCCTGTGGCTGACAGTGGGAAAGAGTCAGATTACCTTACATAAATTCCAAAGCAAACCTTTGCTATAATTTGTTGAATATGTACCATGAGGGAACATGAGGCTGGTCTGCAGTAATTCGTAAAGAAGTGTAGATAATTTGCTAGTGAATTTGAATCTTGAGTGTTATTTAAGAGTAGACACAGGGGCCAGTGATTTAGCTCAGTGGTTCCAGAACCTGCCTCGCCAGCGCAAGGTCCCTAGTTTGATTCCTGGTGCCAAAAAGAAAACAAAACCAAAAAAGAGTAGACCCTGTCTTTTAAAAGTTACCTACATAAAATTTTTTCTGGCATATGCTGCATTCAGGAGATAGTGAGAGAAAGAGAATGAGAGAGACAAAGAGATATATGAATTGTTCTATGCTATGTAGCATAATCTTTTACTCATCACAACCTACATGTAGCAGAAAATCTGACGGCAAAATTAAAGTGGAATTTTTTTATCTGGAAAAGCAAAATACATTTTTAACAAATTTACTGAGTTTTTAATTTAACTAATGAAATGTTATTTGTTAAAAATTAATTGCCAAAATTTCTACATGATTATGAATTAAAGGACAGTAGGCATGCCTATTTTGATGAGCATATCCTACTTCTAAAATAGTATCTACTTATTTGTCCAATTACTGATAGTTTAGTAAACAAGTAGATCTGTCTAGAGAAGGTCAATGGAACTAGTTCATTCTTTTAAAGAACACATTTTGAAAATTATTTTTTCAATTAAATTTCTTTATTTTTCCATTATTGTTTTTATTAAAAAACTTTATAAAAATATTTTAAAATTGTATGTAACATTTTGACAGATACATAACCTCAGTTACGGAATTACTCTGTATACATAAACATTAACAGTAAGCAGAGTATAGATGTCAATCAATACAAAAAGAAAGAAAGAAAAATAAGAAATACCTAACATTAGATAAAAATAAGCAAGAAGTTGAGTTATGCAGGTAAACTGTAGAGTTTGTGCCATACTCTTCATGTTCAATTGTAGAAATTGGGGTGGGGGTCTTATTTTGTTCTTATTACCGAGATATATTATTTCTATGGATATCTCAATTTTAGTAGAGGAAGTAAAAACTGACCATATTAGGTTTATAACAGGATTATTGGCCTTCATGTAAATTTTCTTTCTAGTAATTTATTTAAAAATATTAACACCTGTAATGTGCCAGGTGCCCTTTTTGGTGGTAGGGATACAGTGGCAGGTAATGCATGGAGTCCAGTATAAGTCAAGTCAACAAACAAATATTATTACTGAGGTTAGTTATTAGCCCTGCAAAAATGAATAATGTAGAACTGAGAAGTAGATAATGATGGGAGAGAATGATTACTGTGTGGTTGCTCAGAAGTTTCTCTGTGACATTTGAGCAAACAACTGAAGGAGCCACACAAATGAATATTTGGGGAAGGGCATTCTGCTCACACAACTAACATTGTAACAGCCTTGATGTGAAAATATTCATGGTGTGTTTGTGAAATAGAAAAAAATAATAGTGATTCTAATAGGGATAATTTTCACACTGTATTTAATTAAAGTTCAAAGAGGTTTCAGTAATTTTGTGGAAGGAAATAATTGCATTCTATTAAAAGGCTTGCATGCAGTATTTTTTTATTCTCTTTGTAGGTGGTGACAGCTACCGGAACACTTGCTTTAGGAATCAACATGCCTTGTAGATCTGTGGTTTTTGTCCAAAACTCAGTCTATCTGGATGCTTTAAATTACAGACAGGTATTGCAATATGTATATGCTTGCTTAATAAATTGCTAAAATGTGGTCATAAAATAGTAAGAAACATGTAAACCATCATTTTTCAGACACGCTGCAGTTCACAAAATGGCACACCTGGCATTCATCCCTGCCTGTGTGCCATCTTTAGCTTGGTATAGTGGAAAATATAGGAGTTTGGAATTTGGTGACTACTGCTGATCGGGTGTGGACCTTTCATGACATATCTAAACTTCCTGATCCTCCTGATCTATCTCCAGAATATGGGTGACAATTGTAATCTCATGACATTTACAAGAATTTAAGGAAGCAATTTATAAGAAAGATGCATATCCTAGATGATAAATAATTACCTGTTTCTTTATGATGCACAAGATTTTACACACTGGGTTTAATGCTTTTTTCTTCTTTGCTTATGACACACAATCTGTTATCAAGCCTGGTTAATTGTTCTCCTTAGTGATATTGGATTTTTGCCTTAAATCTCTGCATCTACTGTCTTTCATGATACAGCGTTGGCCAAATGGAACAATTTCCTTGATTTTAGATTCTACTTATTCTGTGTCCCCAAAACAGCACAGTGCATTGATGGTGAACCTCTTAGAGATTGAGTACCAAACTGCAACCCAAAACTCATTTATCACAAAATGCCAGCAAGCTGGCACCTGAATACTGAATACTGAGGTTTTAGTGTAGAAAAAACAACTTTACATTAACATCTTTTTTTTTTTTTTTGGTACTGGGGATGGAACTTGGGTCCTTAGCTTGCGAGGCAGGTGGTGGAACCACTGGACTAAATCCCTGGCACATTAATATCTTTGGTCTAAAAAGAAAAACATAATAATACGTGTGCCATCATTTTGCCCCACTGGCATAGTGTCTTCGTACACTTTCTCTGCTCATAGACATTTGGTTAATATTTCTGAAGGCAAGACCAAATTTAGATATATTACCCAACATTTATATTTTTATCAAAGGCATCCCCTTTGCTTCTTCAAACACTTCATATTCTCTTATAGATGGTGTTCTTGCTCAATTGAACATTCTTAAATTTTCCCACTAACTTACCAGTCCCTGTCTTTTCATTTCTATTCCTGCTGTTATATTCTACATGAACTTTCCTGGAATCTCATCTTTGGGTCTCTCATATTTAGGGTTTGTTATCCAGGATGTTAGCATATTTGGGATGACAGACTTAGGAATTGAGTTGCCAGAGCTGAGTCCCAGATCTTCCACTTTCTAGGTGTTTGACTATGGTGAATTTCCTTATGTAGTCTTCTCCATGCCCTAGTTTCCACATTATGGCCATAGCAATTTTATAAATCTTATATGTTATTGGGAGGGCTATATGACAAAAAAAGAAAGAGAACCTAGCACTTTCCATGTACTTAATGAGAATTAATATAACCTCTGTCAAGAATTTATTCTTAACTTGTTTTATAAGTGGCATTTCTGACTTTCATCTTGCTCTTGTATTTCCATGATTTGTGCAAAGTATTTATTTTGTGATTCATAGCTCAATACTTTTATGTGAGAAAAGGGCAGAAGAGAAAAGAATCAGAGAGAGAAAGGACCCGAGGAGTGAGAAAAAAATGGTACAACAGAGTTCATCTGTAAGTGAAGTTAAAATCAGGTCCTAATCTTTTTATGTTACCTTTTTTGTTCCACGTATCATTATACAGATACCTGGTAGAATTCATGATATGAAATAAGTACATAAGAATGATAAATGTCTCGTCTTCCAACTCTGACTCAGTTATGGTAAATCTCCTAAGGCCTAGATGGGTGGATTTTATGTCACTTAAGTAACATTTAGACCTATGCATAATCTACTTGTTTGAAAACAACAGACAAGGCTCAGTTTTATGCTGTCATAGGAAAATTAATTAGAGGAATTTCACATTGTGAGTCTATTCTGTCTCAGATGTCTGGTCGTGCTGGAAGACGGGGGCAAGACCTTCTGGGAGATGTATATTTCTTTGATATTCCACTGCCTAAAGTAGGAAAACTCATAAAATCCAAAGTTCCTGAGCTCAGAGGACAGTTCCCTCTCAAGATAACCCTGATTCTGCGACTCATGCTGCTGGCTTCCAAGGCGGATGACCTAGAGGATGGCCAGGCAAAGGTATCATCCTGGGTGCAACCTGCAGCAGACCTTGGCCACTGGTCTGGCTGCAGGTGGGTCTGCTGGGGGTTTTTCCCAGTAGTCTATAGCAACAGCCCTTCACTTTCATAGGTATTTAATGCTTTTTATTGCCTTCTAGAGACGACTATGTGGAATAGAAGAGAATAATGATTACTTTTGTTTGTTTGCTGTATCCAACATAAATTTTTAGCTTGAAGAGCTTTGGAAATCACCAGGATGTTGTTTTCTTGTGTGATAGACATGGTCTTACTGTAGATAAGGGTGGTGGGTGTGGATATAAAAAGATCTGGGCTAGATTCCTGTTTCTTCAATTTAGAAGGAAAGTGGTACATTTTTATGATTCTGAAGTAAAAGTTTGTTTTTTCATAAAAAGTAATCTAGTTCATTAAAGACTATTCAAGAAAGTTGAAAGAAGAAAAGCAGTACGTGCATCTAGCTCTAATACCCAAAGACAATCACATTATTGTTTTGCTTTTGTCATTTTTTTCTAAGGTATGCTTGTGCTTTGGGATTTTTTTTCTTCCATTTGAATTTTCAGTACAGATGAAGTTATGTATAATTGGACTTCAGAAAATGGTTCTAAGCTTTTCCTGATGTTTGTGTTCACATAAACATTTTGAGTCCAATCCTACAAGAAGAGATTTAAAATTTATAACTAATTTCACTTCCATTTTTATGAAGATATGTTATTGAAAGGACATGTATGACTTCATTTCCTGTTGCTTATTACACCGTACCACAGATTCCGGAAGTGGAATGTCCAGGGCTTGGATCTAGTAACCTTCTTAGTGTCAGACCTTGTGGAGGCCAGAGTAGCACATGGGAGGAGAATGAGACTGTGCACCCATCTGCCTGGTCTCTCTTTCTCTTATTATAAAACCACCAGGATTCAATCTTGGGGTCACTACCCTGTTAAATTTGCCTAATTTTAATCACATCTCAAAGGCTCTAGACACTAGAGTCAGATTAATTTTGCACCCTTAATACCTCACAAGGGGGAATACATTTCTGCATAAGTTCAGGAAGTCAAACTATATTCACTCCATAGTAATAACTATTCTTCCCTATTGTTGTGTATTAATTAGTGTGTTCAGTTAAATCACACATTTTCCTATTTCAAATCTTCTCCAAGATTTTCTATTTTATAGATCTCTCTTAAAATTGACATTTTATTTATCACATGATGAGACTTTTCAATCTGGAAGTGCTAGGATTTTTATGGTGATAAAAATCACATGGGACATCAAATTTACAACATCAGTCATTTCAAATATACAGTTCAGTAGTGTTAAATACATGCACATTCTCAAGTACTTTTTGAACTGGAAAAGAATTCTTAAATTATGTATTTGTTATTTGCTTGTGTTTAATTTTTTCTTTTTTAAGAAAAATATCCAAATCTGGTGGTTTGCCAAACAAGTGGATATATAAAATGTCTTCTGGAGGACTCTGCCTAACTAAATGCTATTAATTAAAATATCTTTTCAAACCTAAGGCTTGATGAAGAGCTTTTTGCCAAACTATTAGTATTAGCCTATCTTCATTTTTAGTAGCTTTCCTTAACTGAAAGGTCATCCTCTACTTCTTACCAGTTTGGCTGGCCCATTGGTCACAATGGATGTCATTAATCATCATAAACTACAGTAAGCAGTTTTAGGATTCCAACCATGCCACTTATAATTCAATTTTGGAGTCCATATTTCTAAGGTCACAGTGAAGCAAAATGAATTCCTCACCTCTCTTACTACTTTGATTTTCTCTGTTGTTGCCTTCTCTGACTAAATGGCGCATGAAGAATGTGGCACAAGAGGTTGTAGAAAAGGTCATTTCTGGTGACTCTGAAAAAAAATCACCTCACAGCAATGGAGCGATATCCTTTTAGCTCTCTTCTTCTCTCACTTTTCCTTAGTCCATTGCCCTTATAGAAAGTGTACTTTCTAAACTCTCAGCCTGAATGAAGAGAAGGTTAAATTTTGATGTTACCAGGAACTTTTTCTTTTATTGAGATTTCATAGACATTTTAGTAAGAACTTGAAAGCCTTACGAAATGCAGTGCTTTTTGACACTGGAAACTAACCAGCATTTTTAATTTTGTGGTTTTAATAAACCTAGTTCTATTATTTGTGTGATAATACTGAAGGATATGGAATAACATATATATCTCAATATCTATCTATCTCCTTATAAAACAAATGAAATGCTATAAGTTCTTCAACTGGAAGGTCTTTTTTTAGCAGATTCCTCACAATATGTTTCATTTCTGACAATTCTGTTTTAAGATTTCTTTTTGTTTTGGTATTGGGGATCAAACTCGGGTCCTTGCTCTTGCAAGGCAGATGGCAGAACCACTGAGCTAAATCCCCGGCTCTCTGACAACTCTGTTTTTTTTTCCCATTAAGTTTATTGGTACATTTTATGTATAAAATACATTTACATACATCACTGGGATCTTGTACCATTACATTAGTCTCTTGGTTCTTATTTTTTTTCCCCTTCCCCTGCCCTCCCTTCACCCCCTCCACCCTTCCCTATTTGCAAAGACTTTGTTTCCATTTTTTTCTTTTTCTCATATTTTTTCTTTTCCCTTTTTTCCTTTCCCCTACCCCTCCCACTTCCCCTGCTCCTTTAGATCTTTTCTTCCTGTTACACAATATCAATTATACATTTTTAAAATTACAATATCAAGATCTAGGAGACATTACCACAGATTTTATAGGAATTAAAAGGATATAGAAAGTATATTTCAAAAATCTGTATTGAAATAAATTTGACAACTTCTAAGAAGTACCTTGGAAGACAAATTAATGAAACTAACTCTGGCAGAAATATAAAATTTGAATAGCACCTATTAAAGAAAATCTACCTAAATGACAACAACAGGCTTGTATACATTTTAACTGATAAATTACATCAAACATTTAAAGCCTAAAAAAAAGAACACTTCTCCCCTCATTTTAGGAAATCAACATTGTGCTAATACTAAAACTGGACAAAGATAATAGAATTAAAAAGTATGAGCATAGATAGAAATTTGTTTAACAAAACAAACTATTAGAAGTCAGATCTGCCAGTATGTAGAAAGTGGTTTTATTATAGGGATGGCAGTGTTGGTTCATCATTGGAAGATCCACCCCCAAAAGTCATCATTTTAACAGAGGAAAGGAAAAAGCCATGTGATCCTGTCAGTAGTTGCAGAAAAAGGAATGGACTAAATTCTAGAGCTCGTCATGGTAAAAGCTATCAGGAGACTAGAAGTAGAACAGAACCTTTTCAACAGATTAAAGACATGCACTCCATACTTCTAGTGAGAACGCCTTATATGAATGGAGAAGATACAATACTTTCTCCCTAAGGTGGAGAACAAGTGCAGATATGCCTACTCTTCATCTGTCCATTAAACTTTGAAACCTAGGCCCAAACCAAAACAGTCTGGCAATAAAATGACACAATTAGGATAGGATTGGCAAGGTAGGAGCAAAATCTTTATATGTAGATGAAATGATCATCTACAGAGAAAATACTAAGAAATCTCTAGGAGCCCTTAGAACTTGTATTTGAATTTAGCAGGATTAGAAAACATAAGGTATATATAAAAATTCAGGTCTATGTATACTTGCTATAGATGAAGAATTGGATATTGAAATTTAAAAGTTATGTAGGAGTACAAAGGACCTAGAAAAGTAAAAAGAAAAAGAAACAGTGTTGGAAGACATTTAGTACCTAATTTTAAGACTTCCTCTAAAGCTACAGTAATCAAGGCAGTGTTGGTGTAAGGAAAGACATATAGATCATTGGAATAAAACAGAGAATCTAGAAATAGAACCACACATATATGGTCCACCGAGTTTTGAAAGATTATTTAACATTAACATTTTATAGAATATAAACTCAATTCAAGAGCAGAGGAAAAGATAGTGTTTTCAGCAAATGGCACTAGAACACCTGGTATCAGTATGTAAAAAATTAACCTCAACCCTTTATTTCCCTATATAAAAATAACTTGAAAGCATCTATGAACCTAAATATGAAAGCCTAAAACTATAAAACTTTAAAAAGAAATTATAAGAGAAGATGTTTATGAATTTAGGGTAGGAAAGAACTTCCTAGGATACAAAAAACGTGATGTATAAAAGAAAAATATTCATAAATGAGGTTCCATCAAAATTCAGAACTTTAAATGACATCATTAAAATGAAAAGTAGTCCTTAAACAGACCATATTTACAATGCATATAACCTATGACCAGAATATATAAAGAACTCTTACAGCTCATTAATAGACAACCCCATTAAAAAGTAGATGCAAGAAGATGATGAATACCAACACAGCACAAGGAAAGGTGTGCAACACTAGAATCAGAAAAATACTAATCAGTACAATAACAAGATTGAATTATACACTCATTAAGGAGATGAAGTTAAAAGTTTTAAAAGCCTTGTCCTGACTTTTTCTTCTTGTTGAATTCTCTCCCTTTGCATTTAATATGTCATGCCTAACGGATTCATTCTTCCAGGGTTCCTGGGGTTGTGATCTTCATTGTCTTTTCCTAGGATATTGTCTAAAATTTTTTGTAGTGCTGGTTTGGTATTCATGAAGTACCTAAGGTGCTCTTTATCATGAAAGTATCTTATTTCTCCATCAATTTTGAAAGATAGTTTTGCAGAGTACATCAATATGGGTTCGAAGCTGTTTTCTTTAGGGCTTGAAATACATCACTCCAGGCTCTTCTTGCCTTGAGGGTTTGCATTGAGAAGTCTGCTGTGATTCTGATAGCTTTCCTTTGTATGTGATTTGTTCCTTTTCTCTCACTGCTTGTAGAATTTTGTTCTTCTGTTGAGTTTCTGGAATCCTAACTATTATATGCCTATGTGTAGATTTTTTAAGATCAAGGCTAGTTGGAGTCCTATATGTGTCACTTATCCGTATTCAAGTTCTTTTCCCCTCCTTGGGAAGTTTTCTGCCATTACTTCTGTGAAAGTTTTTTTTATGTCATCTGCACTCTCTCCTGTTTCTTCATCGACTCCAATCAGTCTTATGTTATTCTTCTTTGCATCGTCTAACAGCTGCTGGATTGATTTCTGATGGTCCCTTACCATTTTAAAGCAATTTTTCTTTTCCTCCTCACTAATTGCAATCTTATTTCTATACCTGAAATTCTATCCTAACATTGGTTCATTTTGCTGCGTAGACTTTCGGTGGAGTTTTTAATCTCCTGGAAATCTGTTTGCATCTTTTTTATGGATTACATTTGTTTCCTATGTTGGGATTCCATCATGTTCCTCAGATCCTCTATTTTTTTATTTGTGTCCTCTCTAGATTTATTAATCATGTCTTGCACTATGGACACAATCTTTGCTGTTATCTGAGAAATTATTTCTGATTTCATTTTTTCCAGATCCTCTTTTGTTGATAGTTCAGGAAGTCTAGGTGGTTGAGTATCAGAGTGTTCCATCTCGTTTCCCTTTTGGATTGCTGTAGGTGATCTTGAAGTCTGTTTTTGAGGCTTGTTTACGTGTCTTCTCATTTCCACCGTGGGATGGGGGTGCTGCTGGTGTGCAGCTCGTATCCTCTGCCCTAGGAGTTGTGGAATGGCGGCAGGGAGCCTTCTCCTGGGCAATGGGTGACAATTCTGTTTTATGTGCTGTGTTTTGTTAAATGAAGGATGTGGGTGGAAAAACACAGTAAAGCAAATACTATGATATCTAGATGAGACTTGCAGATTGCTAATATCTGTGTAGTATAACAGGTATGGATACTAACTTATGTTATCTCTTATAAATTATTTCACAAACTTGACCTTGTGTAAATAAAGTGCTCTTCTCTTAGGCGCTGTCTGTGCTAAAGCATTCGCTGCTGTCCTTCAAACAACCCAGAGCCATGGAGATATTAAAACTTTACTTTTTATTTTCTTTGCAGTTCTTGGTGAAGCAGGTATGACTGTGTTTTGATTTTTTTGTGTGAAATAAATTTGACACTATCTAGATTGTCTTACTGTGCTGAACTAACTTGAATAACTAGTTATATCCAATGACTAATATTATCTATAATTGATTCAATTATCAAAGTTAGACCAGATAATAGCTACCAATCTGCTTTATATTGATACTAAACACTTTTAAACTGCCAGCTAATAAGCTACTTATTAGTTATGTGGTGAGTTGAGCCAAACTAATAAATTATTTTTGTTCCTTAGGGCTATCTAGATCGAGAAGGAAATCCCACGGGGTTTGCTGGACTGGTATCACATTTGCATTATCATGAACCTTCTAATCTTGTTTTTGTCAGTTTTCTTGTAAGAGGCCTTTTCCATAATCTTTGCCAACCAACTAATAAAGGTGAGCTTGAGCAGACTGTAGAAAATTAGTACTTCACAAGTTATTTTTCTGTAATGTTGGTATGTAGATAATTTACAGAGCCTCACATTAGACAAAACAGAGTCAAATACCCACTTATATAGATTATATGGAAAATAGTGATATTTTTGACACCCTGAATGAATTAAACTGCATGATACCTTGCTTCCAGGACTCAGAACATATTGAATGACATATCATTTGCAGAAATATTTTCTTCTAATTATATACAATATATACTCATTAGAGAATAAAGATATAGGAGAGCATTACCTTACTATCGACAGATAATCACTATTAGTATTTTCTTCCAACTATACTTTGTTGAATATAATTGTATAGTATTTTTAAATAGCCAATGGTATTTAATTGCATGAAGTAGAATTTTGCTCCCCCTCAGCATGTTGTAATTTCCTCACATTATGTAAATTGTTAAGTAAATTCCATTTAGCAAAATTTTTATAAAAAGCATGTGATTTTTTTTTGTATTAAATTCTTTTATTGGTACATTGTAGGTATACAACACAATTACATTTCTCGTTGGGAATTGTACCTTTATATAATGCATCTTGGTTCTTATTTTTTCACCATTCCTAGCCCTCCCTTCACGCCCTCCACCCTTCCCTATTTACAAAGACTTTATTTCCATTTTTTCCATTTCTCATCATTTTTTCCTTTCCCTTCTTTCCTTTCCCCTGTCCCTCCCAATACCCCCACCCCTTTGGACCTTTGCTTCCTATTTTACATTATCGATTATTCATTCTAATCATTGGTACATTTTAGGTATACAATATAATGACATTCATCATTGGAAATTTGCACCTTTCCATAGTCTATCTTGGTTCTTATTTTTCACCCTTGCTCACCCCTCCCTTCAACCCCTCCAGTCCTCCCTCTTTACAAAGATTTTGTTCCTATTTTTGCATTTTTTCATATTAATCCCATTCCCTTCTATCCTTTCCCCTAGCCCTCCCACTTCCTTCTCCTTTGCCCCTTTTCTTCCTATTTCACATTACCTATTATACATTTAGTCCTTATTTACACTTTCAGTTTCTCACACCAGAGAAACTATTTAGTATTTACACATGTGTGTCCTATTTATTTCACTTAAGAGTATTGCCTCAACGTGCATCCACTTAGCTATAAATGTCTCTAATTTCTCATTTTTGATGGCTGAGTAGTACTCCATTTTATAAAAAAACCACATTTTCTTTATCCAGTCTCCAGTTGATGGGCATTTGGGCTGTTTCCAAGTTTTAGCTATTACAAACTATGCTGCTATGAACATGGGTGCACATATATCACTGTGGTATGATTCTTTTAATTCTTTGGGGAAGATCCCCAGCAGTGGAATAGTGGGGTTGAATGGGACTTCTAGTCGTAGTTTTTTGAGGTATCTCCATACTAATTTCCACAGTGGTTGCACCAGTCTACACTCCCACCAGCAGTGGAGCAAGGTTCCTCTTTCCCCACAGCCCCACCAGCATTTGTTATTGGTTGATTTCATGATAGCAGCCCTTCTTTCTGGAGTGAAGTGGAATCTCAGCATAGTTTTCATTTGCATCTCTCGAATGACCAGTGATGTTGAACATTTTTTCATGTATTTATTTGCTATTTCTACTTCTTTGTCTGAGAAATGTCTGTTCATTTCAGATGCCCATTTTTGGATTGGGTCTTTAAATTTGGGAGGTCTGATCTTTTGAAGTTCTTCATAGATTCAAGATAGTAGACCTTTGTCTGAGGAAGAGCAGGTGAAGATTTTTTTCCACATTGTGGGTTGTCTCTTCACACTGCTGGTGGTTTCTCTTGCTGTGCAGAAGCCTTTTAATAAGAAGAGATCCCACTTGTTGATTGTTTGTGCTAGTTCATGGGCAACTGAGGTTTTGTTCATAAAATCTTTTCCTACACTGATGTCTTCAAGGGTTCTACCTAACCTCTGTTCCAACTGGTTCAGAGTTTCTATTTTAATACTTAAATCTTTAATCCATTTTGATTTTAGTTTAGTGCATGGTGAGAGATACAGGTCTAGTTTTAATCTTTGGCAAATTGAAGCCCAATTTTTCCAGCACCATTTATTAAAGAGGTTATCTTTCCTCCAGTGAGGGTGTTTGGCTTCTTTATTGAAGATGAGATGGCTGAGTGTGTCTGGCGTTGTTTCTGCATCTTCTAATCTGTTCCACTGGTCCTCAAGTCTGTTTCTTTGCCAGTACCATGCTGTTTTTATCACAGTAGCTTTATAGTATAGTTGCAGGTCGGGGATTGTGATACCCCTGCCATGTGTCTGTTACCTAGAATTGCTTTTGCTATTCTGGGTCTCTTCTTGTTCCAAATGAATTTTTGGATTGTTTTCTCGAGGTCTATGAAGTATGCTGCTGGGATCTCAATTGGAATTGCATTAAATCTATATAGCAGTTTTGGAAGTATGGCCATTTTCACTATATTAATCCTGCTTACCCAGGAGCAGGGGATGTCTGTCCATTTTCTGATATCACCTTCAATCTCTCTTTTCAGAGTGCCATAGTTTTCAGAGAAGAGGTCTTTGATTTCTTTTGTTAGGATGATTCCTAGGTACTTCAGTTTTTTGGATGCTATTGTGAAAGGAATTATTTGCCCTATTTCTCTCTCAGTGAGTCTGTCATTGGTGTAGAGGAAAGCTATTGATTTTTGTGTGTTGACCTTGTAAGCACCTACATTACTGAATTTGGTTATGAAGTCTAGAAGACTTTTGGTGGAGTTCTTGGGGTCTTCTATATAGACTATCATGTCATCTGCAAATAATGGCAATTTGACTTCTTCATTACCTATCTTTATTCCTTTTATTTCTTTCTCTTGTCTAATTACCGTGGCTAATGTTTCCAGAACTATATTGAACAAGAGTGGTGATAGTGGACATCCTTGTCTTGTTCCTGATTTGAGTGTGAAGGATTTCAGTTTTTGACCATTTAGTATGATATTGGCTGTTGGTTTTTCATAGATGGCTTCTATCAGTTTAAGGTAGAGACCATCTATTCCAATTTTTTGTAGGGTTTTTATCATAAATGCATGTTGGATTTTGGTCAAATGCTTTTTCTGTGTCTATGAAGATAATCATATGGTTTTTGTCCTTCGCTCTGTTGATATAGTGTATTACATTGATTGATTTTCATATATTGAACCATTCCTGCATCCCTGGGATGAATCCCACTTGATCAGGGTGTATGATCTTCTTGATGATCTTGTGCATTCTGTTTGCCATTATCTTATTAAGGATTTTTCCATCTATGTTCATTAGTGAGATTGGCTGGTAGTTCTCTTTTTCAGTTGGGTCTTTCTCTGCTTTGGGGATCAAGGTGATGCTTGCTTCCAGGAATGAATTTGGGAGTATTGCTTCCTTTTCAATTTCATTGAAGAGTTTAAACAGTTGTGGCAGCAGTTCCTCTCTAAATGTCTTGTTGAATTCAGCAGTGAATCCATCAGGGCCCGGGCTTTTCTTAGTTTGTAAGTTTTTAATTATGTTTTCAATTTCATTGGTTGATATTGGGTTGTTCAGAATTTTTAGGTCTTCTTCGTTCAACTTTGGTAATTCATATGTATCTAGGAATCTGTCCATTTCTTCTGTGTTGTCCATCTTATTGGCGTATAGGTTCTGGAAGTAGGTATGGATGATCCTCTGGATTTCTGCTGGGTCTGTTGTCATTTCACCCTTTTCATTCCTAATTGCATGGATTTGGGCCTTTTCTTCCCTTTTTCTGATAAGGTTGGCTAAGGGTTTGTCAATTTTGTTGATTCTTTCGAAGAACCAACTCTTGGCTTCATTGATTGTTTGTATTGTTCTCTTAGTCTCCATTGCATTGATTTCTCATCTGATCTTTATAATTTCCTCCCTTGTATGAGCTTTGGGGTTGTCCTGCTCTTCTTTTTCTAGAAGCTTGACATGCAGCATCAGGTTGTTTAATTGGGCTCATTCTGTTTTCCTAATATGAGTATTTACTGCTATGAAGTTCCCTCATAAGACTGCTTTCATTGTGTCCCATAGATTCTGATATGTTGTATTGTCATTGTCATTTAATTGAAGGAACTGTCTGATTTGTTCTTTAATTTCCTCTGTGACCCATTGGTTATTCAGAAGTATGTTGTTCAATTTCCAGATGTTTATGAAATTTTTTGAGTGTCTTTTGCTATGGATCTCCAATTTCATCACACCATGGTCTGATAATATAGAGGGGATAACTTCACTTCCTTTGCACTTACTTAAACATGTTCTATGTGTGAGTATGTGGTCTATTTTTGAGAATGACCCACGTGCAGCTGAGAAGAATGTGTATTCTAATTTTGTGGGGTGGAAGGCTCAGTAAACATCTGTTAAGTTCATTTGTTGAAGAGTTCGATTGAGTTCTAGTATTTCATTACTTATTTTTAGTCTAGTTGATCTATCTATTTGTGACAGTGGGGTGTTGAGGTCCCCCACTACAATTGTATTAGTGCATATGTATGACTTTTCATGTCCATTAGTATTTGTTTTATATAGTTGTGTGCACTAGTGTTTGGTGCATAGATATTTATGATTGTCATCTCTTCCTCTTGGAGTCTTCCCTTTACAAGGTTGTAGTGTCCTTCTTCATCTCTCTTAATCAGTGTTGATTTGAAATCTACTTGATCTGCCAAGAGGATAGCTACTCCTGCTTTTTTTCAGGTTCCTGTCGCATGCAGTATTATTTTCCACCCTTTAACTTTCAGTCTATGAGTTTCCTTTTGAATTAAGTGTTTTTATCACATGCAGCATAGTGTTGGATTTTGCTTCTTGACCCATTCTGCCCATCTATTTCTTTTGATTGGTGATTTGAGACCATTAACATTGATGGTTATAACTGAAACTTGTCATTGCCATGACTTTTTCTTTTTGTTGGGTTCTTCACCTTTACATTTAATTTCTTGTCTTGCCAGATGGGTTCATTCTGCTTTGCTTCCTGGGGTTGTGATCCACAATGTCTGCTCCTAGGATATTGTGTAAAATTCTTTGGAGTGCTTGTTTGGTATTCACAAAGTTCCTAAGGTGCTCTTTGTCATGAAAGTATCTTATTTCTCCATCCATTTTGAAAGATAATTTTGCAGGGTATATCAATCTGGGTTGGAGGCTGTTTTCTTTTAGGGCTTGGTATATGTCACTCCAAGCTCTTCTTGCCTTGATGGTTTGTGTTGAGAAGTCTGCTGTGATTCTGATGGGCTTTCCTTTGTATGTGATTTGTTTCTTTTCTCTAACTGCTTGGAGAACTTTGTTCTTCTGTTGCGTTTCTGGAATCTTAACAGTTATATGCCTATGTGTAGATTTTTTTTGATCAAGGCTATTTGGAGTTCTGTATGCCTCACTTATCTGTATGTCAAGCTCTTTTCCCCTGCTTGGGAAGTTTTCTGCCATTATTTCTGTGAAGCAATTTTTTATGTCATCTGCACTTTCTCCTGTTTCTTCATTGAGCCCAATCAGTCTTATGTTATTCTTTTTTGGATCATCTAGCAGCTGCTGGATTGATTTCTAATGTTCCCTTATAATTTTGAAGCAATTTTTCTTTTCCTGGTCACTAATTGCAATCATATCTTCTATATCTGAAATTCTGTCCTCACATGGGCTCATTCTGCTGTGTAGACTTTCAATGGAGTTGAAATGGAAATCTATTTGCATCTGTTTTACGGATTCCATTAGTTTCTTATGTTGGGATTCCATCATGTTCCTGAGCTCCTCTCTAGATTTATTAATCATGTCTTGCACTAGGGGCACAATTTCTCCTGTTATCTGAGAAATTATTTCTGATTTCATTTTTTCCAGATCCCCTTTTGTTGCCAGTTCAGTGGGTCCAGGTGGTTGAGTATCAGAGTGTTCCATCTCATTTCCCTTTGGGGTTGCTTTAGGTGATCTGGAAGTCTGGTTTTGAGAGTTATTTACATGTTTTCTCATTTCGACTGGGGCAGGGGCCTATTAGCGCCTGCACTGATTATCTCCTCTGAGCTGGGTGAGGTGGGACAGGGGCCAGGAGCAGTGATAGGGATGGTGACCCAAAAGCCCTTTCCTGTGGGCTGGGAGCAGCCAGACGAATGGTGGCCTGGAAACCCCTTCCTTGGACCAGGAGCAGTGGGATGGTGGCTCAGAAGCCCCTCCCTCTGGGCCGGGAGCGGTGGGAGGGAAGGTGGCCCAAAAGCCCTTTCCTCTGGGCTGGGAGCAGCGCGAGGGATGGTGACAGGGAAGCCCCTTCCTCTGGACCAGGAGCAGTGGAAAGACGGCTCAGAAGCCCCTACCTCTGGGCTGGGAACAGTAGGACTCAGTACCTTGGTCTGGTGGTCTGGTGTCCTCTGCGTCTTTGTAGTGTAGAATCAGGTGGCTGCCTGTCTGCAGCGGGGTGATTCCGTGTCTTCCGCGGGGGACTCAGGACTTCAGCAGCGTGTGCACAGACTTGCCTGTCTGCAGTGGGCTGATTTGTCATGTGTTCGGCGCAACCGGGGACCTTGGTGGGGTGTGGGCAGACCTGCCTGCCTGTCTGCAGTGGGGTGATTCGGTGTCTTTTGTGCGACTCAGGACCTCGGTAGGGCATGCACAGACCTGCCTGTCTGCAGCAGGCTGATTTGGCGTGTAGGCTTTTGATATTTATATTGAAGCAATAAAGCCCTTACACATTGTCCATAAAGTAAATTTTGCCCTTGTGTAGTACTTGTGCTTAAAATCACTATGTTTCTTAATGCCTGGTGAATTCAGTATCTTTCACAACATTACCTTATCTTCCATTAATTTATAAGACAATTTTACTGCACAATAATAGATGTAGTCACTATGCTCTAAAAATGCACGGTTCTGCACCACAGTTACGTAGCTAGTGAAAGGCCTGTACACAGGACAAGTAATTTCAGGAAATAGGCAGTAATGTTTTGTTTATTAATATGCATTGGGTAGTTATAAATGGTTGCAAGGAGGAGGAAAAATTGATGACTTCATGAGACAAATGATATATTTAGCATTTTTCATAAATGAGGAAACTGAGGAGCAGAGAAATTAAATAAGTTGTCATGCTCTCACACTTTTCAAAATTCAGAACCAAGAATCAAATATTAGTCTGACTCTACAGCCCGGGATATTTTCACAGCTTGACATTTATGTCTCAAGTTTTTAAACTCTGCAGTTCCCTGCTTCTGTGCTGTGCAGGGTAGAAAACTCAAACTGACAAAAACTTAAATACATGGCAGGAAGGTAAGGTAGGTAGATCAGATTGGGAGATCATTGATGGACTGAATTTCAGAAAGCCTTAAATCCAAAGCTATAGAAAAGTTTGTTTATCATACATTTCGGTATCATTAGAGATTTTTGAGTGTGTGAGAGAGACATGATCATAAATTCTATGGGAACCTCTGATTATCCATGATGATAGAATAAAATGAGGAAAATGTTGGTAAGGTGATACAGGGAATTTGTGGTTGGGGTAACTAGGACCTGACACAGATTGGAAGCAACAATACAAACGATTAGAAAGTATACTTACTATCTTTGTCTCAATGCTTAGTTTCTATGAAATGAAATGGAATGACACTTTCAATTTAAACATGAAAATATGGACAGACATTGTTAACACATTTATAATAAGACATTTTGGTTTGTATAGGCTCAAAACGGTTTTCTCAAGATGTTATGGAAAAGCTAGTGCTAGTACTGGCAAATCTCTTTGGAAGAATATATATTCCAGCAAAGTACTATGATGATAATATGAAGTTTTATCAGTCAAAGGTAAAGTATATGATTTTGCTGAACTTTTCTTAGTTACAGGATAATTTTTGTTGAATAATTTGCTGTTTTTATAATTAGTGTGCAATTTAATCTATAATTCCAAGTCCCCCTCTGTAAACCTATGAAAAGTTTAAATGCCTTGAGAAAAATTAGAATTGAAGTCTTATTCATGTTTTCCTTTGATTATATCTAATTAAAGCAGTAAGATAATACTGAAAGATGCAGCTATTTATACATTTAAGCAAAGCAATTATTCCCATTATCAAATCTACATTTTCCTAATGATCTTTTTCACCTTGAGGTAAAACTGTATATTGTTCTTGATAATGCCTTCACCAGATAATATAAAAATAGTCATCCAGGAAATCACCTATATTAGGTTGGTATCACTGTGACAAAATGCTTCAGGAATGCAGTTTAGAGGGGAAAAGATTTATTTTTGCATTTAACTTCAGAGATTTCAGTTGATGGTCAGCTGGATCCATTGCTCACCTGTGGGGAGACAGAAACTTCATGGTGGAACTGCATGACAGAAGAAAGCTGCTCACCTAGTGACAGCCCAGAAGCTGAGGGTGGGTGCTGAGAAGGTAGTGCTGGGGATCAAAATAGTCCCCAAAGTGACAAGCCCCATGTTCCACTCCCTTCAACTGGGCCCTACCTCCTGTTTGCATCACCTAAATGATGCCATCACGTTAGGATTTTAACAATGGACCGATGAACTTAATGAAATTAGCATTATGAGGATCCAGTCACTTCCCCCAAGTCTCATTCACAAGGAAGTCTTCATCACCATGACCCTTTTTAGGGAAGCATTGGAGCCCATCCATATTATATCTGAAACACAGAGGCCCAGATCATGAAAACTCTTGTCTAATTTTATTTGCAGCATTTCTTTGGTAATGATCCCCCATCACTTAACATCAAAGAACATTACTAATTCAGCTCATTAGGTACTAAGAAAGTGGGATGGGCTGATTTATATTAGATAACCTTGTGAAAAGCTGCTATGGAACAAAACAAGAAGACTTATTCTACACCATTTAACCCAGAGAAATGAATTACAAATATCCTCTAGACCAGGAATCACAACTTTAGAACATCATCTAAGACTTAATCTTCATCCTTTTTCCCTATGTGTACATTCTTGAAATATTATTTAATTGTTCTATTCAAATTAAAACCTAACCTATAAAAGAAAAGCTAGCATTTCTAGTTTGAAAAGGTCATCATAAAAATAAATCTGATAAAAGATACTTTGAGTAGAAACCTTTTCTTAAAGATTAATAGAAACTCGTCTACGACCAGGTTACATATATTAGATGGTTGTTAATCCTACAATAACAGAGAGCTTTGAAAACAGTGAGAACTGCATTGCTAAAATTTTATAGTGGCAAGAGGTTTTCCAAGGTATGATAGAATTCTCAAACTTAGTATTTGTCTCAGAGAATTTGCCAGTTTGGGATATAGTTTGAATATTGGATTTAACAAATGCAGATGTAGTGAGAATGAAAATGCTTAATCCATTTCTTAGTGAGTATACTGACCTGAAATTACAGATAAGATACTTAAGTAACTGCAAGCACCCAAGTTTTCATCACCAAAAATTTACTGAGTAACAGGTCTGAGTGAAATTTTGGGGTGCTATATGAAAAGGCTTTAAAAGAGAGATAAATATTTCCAAAGGATTATGACATTTATTAAACAAAACTCTTGCTAGAAGGAAGGATCTGGGTGCACCTTTATGCATAGACTTGTATTTTGCTTAAGAATTATTTGGAATTATTTAGGAATTAAAGATGAAAATGTAGGTTAGGAAAGAGGAGACTGCTCACATGTAATTTGGACCTGAGAAAACTGAAACACACCATCTTAATACTTAGAAATCCCAAGCAAGCCATGACCTAGGGCAGAGATGTTATAGGTATAGACCGAGGCTTATGACAACACGAAAACAGTAACAGCTCACTTCATTCTACTTCGATGGAGATGATCTCACCCTCACTCTCTTGCTCGAATACAAACATGGGGAGCTCACTCTGCTGAAAGAGCATCTGGTTAGGTTTACTTAAAACCCTTACAACCAAGTGAGCTTCACACCCGGCATACACGTGCGCCTTCTATTGTTGCTTGCTCTCTAAATATCTCACTAGATTTTGTCAAATATTCTTGAGTCTAATGTCATTTGAGGGTATGGCTCTATTAAAAAAAAAGAGTTTAATTAAGTAGTTTTTAGACTAATGAAGAAACAGTGGGCTTATTGGATAAATAGAGAACCTTAGAATTATACTGGAAGGTTCTTTGCTTTTCTTCTTCCAAAGGTTTAATTTTAACAAACTATAGTTTTCTCTGAAAAATATTTTTCCTCTAGGTGTTCCTTGATGATCTCCCTGAGGATTTCAGTGCTGCTTTAGCTGAGTACAACATGCAAGTTACAAAGGACTTTGCCTCTATTTTACTACTTGTGTCCAAATTGGCTGATATGAAACAGGAGTATCAACTCCCATTGTCTGAAATCAGTGAGTATATTTCAGCTCCATTGCAGAACAATTTAACAATAAATAATCTTTCCTAAGACTATTTTATCTCAGGGCTGGGGATGGAGTTCAGTGGAAGAGGGCTCTTCTGTCATGCATGAAGCCTTGAGTTCACTTCCCAGTACTTAGAAAAAGATGTATATTTTATTTCGAAGAAGATATATATTTTATCTCAGAATTAGACTAGAGTCTAACAAATGTCAATTTGGTTTTGAGTAAAGGATTTCCTTCAGCTTTTGAAAGAAAAACATCTGATTATTGGGAGTTAATGGTGGTGGAAAATGAAGCTAAATATATCATTTATAAACCGTCTTGATTAAAGCCTGTCTTTGAGTCAACCCTGGAAAAGGGAGTAAAGAGATCTGTGAGATTGAGAAAAACTAGAGTCTAATTCTGGCATTGTTTTGCTTGAGAGGAATTATATTTAATGTTCATCAGCATAGAGCCTAGGTCGATTCCCTAGACCCAAACTTTGGCTGTGCTACTAGAACCCAGTTTGGATATATGAGTGGAGCTTTAAAAACACATAAATGGAAAATACATGTCTTCTCATTTGCCTTTTCCAAACCTACTAAGAGTGACCACTTAGAACACCCTGTCCAGAAAGATTTTAAGCCAGACTCAGAGATCAGGGGACAAAGTGGCAATCAACAATTATTCTCTGTAAAAAGATATGCAATTTAAATATTTCTTCCTATTGATAAAAGGAATTAAATATAACACATTTTTACAGTGAAGTAGTGATACTAAGGTTAGTAGCTAACATTCATTGAAAGTACCTGACCCAAACTGGGCCACTCCCATTCTGTGATACAGCCTACTCAGTTACTCAGTGGACATTGTGCTGCGGTTTCTTAAATGGCTGTACACATAGAGTGGTCGAGATCCTTGGTGGTTAACCTATGGCATGTGTGCCCCAGGAGGCTGTTTGTTACCATTAAAAACTCTAAAAAGTTCACCATCAGATCAAGTAAATGAGGTTTGACAAGTTAACTGATTTTTAAACTAATCTATTTCAATTTATTATGGTCAGAATTCACAGGTAAAGAATGTGAAGACTCCCAACTTGTATCTCACTTGATGAGCTGCAAAGAAGGAAGAGTAGCAATTTCACCATTTGCTTGTCTCTCTGGGAACTTTGACGATGCTTTGCTTCAACCAGATATTTCAAGTGATGTAAGTGAAGAATGGGGTTTATACATAGATCTCCACAGCTTTCCTTCTGTCTGAGGGGTATCTTGTAACAATTCTTTTGATGAATTTTGAATTCTGGCATACAAATTATAAAGGATTGCATGTTAGCTTGATGAGTAATAATTTTAGAAAAGTTTGTTTCCTGTAGTTTACATGGATGAGTACAAATAATAACTTATTACATAAGAGATCTGTAACTACATTGAAGAAAAGACATATTAACTACTAACCAATGTAATTTCTCTTTTTCCACTTCTTTGCCTGATCCCTTTTCCCATTTCCAAAAGGATACCTCATTATTTCCTACCATGTCCTCATTTTACTCTTTAATTTATTTGTATTTTTAGATTACACAAATAAGATAAACCAAGTGCTATTTAACCTTTGTGTCTGACTTATTTCACTTAACCTTATGGTCCCATCTGTTTCCCTACAAATAACTCAAATTCATCCTTCTTTTATAGCTGAATAATACTGAATTTTCTTTTTCTATTGCTTGGTTGATGGGTATCTAAGCTGTTTCTCTAGTCTATCTATTGTGAGTTGCAGTGCTATAAAAATGGGTAGTCATGTATCACTATAGTATGATAACTTTAACTGTCAGGGTAACTCTCAGGAAAGGTATTGCTGGGTAGAATGGAATTTCCACTTTTATTTTTTTGGTGAATCTTCAAACTGATTTCCATAGTGGTTGTACTAGTTTACAGTCATACCAACAGTGTAGAAATGTTTCTCTTCCCCTACAACTTCATCATTTGTTATTTTTGAGTCTTTAATAGTGATTATTTGCATAAGATGGAATCTCAGATTACTTTGATTTGCATTTCCCTAAAGGCTAAAACTACTGAACATTTTTTTCACATACTTATTGTCCATTTATTCTTGTTCTTTTGAGAAGTGTCTATTTACTTTGAAAATTTTTCTTGGGTCATTTTTCTTTTGGAGTCTAATAGTTTTTGAGTTCTTTATGTACTTTAGATATTAGTCCTCTATCAGAGCAGTACCTGGAAAATTTCTTTTTTCATTTTGTGGGTTGTCCCTTCACTCTGTAGGTTGTTTCCTTTGCTGTGCAGAAGATTCTTAAGTTGACACAATCTTATTGTTAATTCTTGGTATTATTTCTTGTGCTATTTTTGTTCATGATGTCCTTCCCTATGCCTGTGTCTACGGTGTTATCCCTGTTTTATCTTCCAGGAGTTTCAGTGTTTCTGTTTTTATATGTAGACCTTTGATGCATTTTAATTTGATTTTAGTACAAGGTGAGAGATAATGTGACCAGTTTCATTTTTCTCCGTATGTACAACTAGTCCTCCCTGCACCATCTTTTCTCCAGCATAGGCTTTTTACCCCTTTTGTAAGAGATCAGATTTTGTTCCTGTGTCTTTTATTCTATTCCATTGTTCTATATTTCTATATTTTTTTTGCCAATACTATGCTGCCTTTATTACTAGAGCTTTATGTTATAAGTTTAAGTCTGGAATTGTAATGCCTCCTGTTTTACTCTTGTTACTCAGTTTGCTTTGTCTATTTTTGTTTTTTTCTTGTTCCACATAAATTTTTAAATTGTTTTTCTAGTTCTGTGAAGAATGTTGTTGTTATTTTGATAAGAATTGCATTAAATCTATATACCATTTTGGTACTATGACAATTTTAATGATATTAAGTCTATCAAAGAACAAGGGATTATTTTCCATTTTCTAAGGTCCTCTTTAATCTCTTTCTTCAGGGTATTGATTTTTCATTTTAGAGTTCATTTATCTCGTTGGTGAGGTTGATCCCTAGATATTTAATTGCTTTGAAGCTACTATAAATGTAATTGTTTTCCCAATTTCTTTCTTGGTGGATTCATTATTGGTACAATAGTACAGCAATACTATTGATTTCCTTGTGTTGATGTTGTATCCTGCCACTTTGCTTAATTTTAGTTCTAAGAGTCTTCTGTGATTTGTTTTTTGGTCTCATCACCTGCAATTAAGATAGTTTGACTTTTTCCATTCCTATATATATATTTTTTCTTCTCTTACCTGGCTGGTCTGGCAAACATGTCAAGTATGGTATTAAAGAGGAGTGGTAAGAGTGGACACGCTTGTCTCATTCAATTTTACAAGAAGTACTTTCAATTTCTCCCCACTTAGTATGATGTTGGGTGTGGGCTTGTTATATATGGCTTGTGAGTTTCACATGAGGTCCTTCTAAACTATTTTCATCAAGACTTTTATCATGAATAGATGTTGAGTTTTGTCAAAGGATTTTTCCACCTCTATTGAGATGATCCTGTGATTTTTATACTTACTTCTAAATGTGGTGTATTGCATTTATTTATTTCTTTTATTGCATTCTTGGTATGAAGCTGACTTGATCATGATGTATGTTCTTTTGTTGTTTTGCTGTGTTCTGTTTGTAAGTATCTTATTGGTAATTCCTGAATTTATATTCATTAGAAATATTGGCTTGTAGTTTTTTTCTTTTTTTGTTGCCATTGTTTGGTTTTGCTGCCTTGCTTGCTCATGATTCTTATGGTTTTGTGTTGGATGATTTGCATCAGCTGGGACAAAAGCTCTGCAACTACAGTACATGTCTCTTTTAAAGGTGCATTTTTCCTTGTGGTGTTCCCCTTGGTTTGGGTTTGTGTCAGTGTGCAGACATCTATTACACCTTCTTAAAGGGCTGGGGTCAGTCTCTGTCATTGCTTTGCTTGGAGAGAAAAATTGATGTCAGTATTAGACTTTTTCACAGAAACAATCATATTATCAGTATTTACTTTAAAATTTGCTTTGAGATTTTTTTAACTCATTCAGTAACCAAAGAAGGTGAAGGAATAGTAATGATAAAGTGTAGGCTGAGAATGAGAAGAAAAAAGCAAAAAGGGGAAATAGATAAAACAGACTACCATAAAATTAAAACCAAAAGGAGGAGGCAAAATGAGAATATAGATTTTGATAGCATTATCTTCTTTCCTAGACTGGAGGGGGAGAGAGAAGAGGTTTGAAAGGTCATGCGAGGGACCAGAGAAAAAGAAAAGAGCAGGAAATATTAAGCAGGAGAGGGTTTGCAGACCTTGGAACCAGTGAATCCTGTATCTCCACCTGTAGAAATCCAACCTTGTAAGATTCAAGAAGCAACCTTTAATGAGGGGGATCTCAACATGTCTATATAAATCTCTGCAGACATTTAAACATTAATCCACACCCATACACATTTGTATACACATGCAAGCTCCACAGCAACACCTTGGGAGTGAGGGAGTCTGAGAATGCAGACCGATCACTGAGGTCTGTCTCACACTTTGTCCTATGCACCTTTGGAGGTAGAGTCAGCTCTCCATGCAATTCCCATTGTGTTCTGGAGCCTCTGAATCCTGGGTGGGGCATTTCCTCTGCTCCCTCCAGTGAGTGTTAGCTCTGGGTTCTCTACCAACTGTGGTGATCCCAACTGCTCCCTTCTTCTCTTCTCACACCATCCCTGGCTCAGCGTTGTGTGGTTTCAGTAGTCTCCAGCTGGGAGGGGGAGTTCTTCACTTAGTGCAGGCAGTCTGTCTCCTCCCCAGACCTTTAAACTTATCTTTAGCTCTTGTGTCTCCCCATGCCCAGTGTCAGAGAAGCAGGAATCTGTACCTCTGCTGCAGTATGGGTAACGGCATCCAGCACAAGTGCTTAGCTATAATTTCCCCCTTCTCACCGTACCTTTTTCCCTGGAAAGTTTTTAGCATTTCACAGGGGAGGTGGGTGTCTGGACCTGGGCTGCACTCCATGCACATGGACTGGGATTCTGGGTACTGTTGTAATCACAGATCCTGGACTGTATCCTGGCAAGGGAACTGTAGAGGCTGGGGAGCCCTGGCTTCTAGAGCTCAGGCCCTGCTGTGGCTATCGCGTTGCCTTCTGTCCCTGAGAGTTTTGTGCATTGCCCTGGATGGCTAAGTCCCCAAACATGAGCAGGAATGTGCACTAGTGGAGTCAGTTTGCTGAACATGCCAGAGGGTACATGCTCCAGTGACAAGGAAACCATATGGATAAAACAGTAGTTTCTCCAGACTTGTGCTCGTTGAACATCTAAGCTTATAGCTTAGGTTCTTATTCTGAGTTTCCATTTTCTGTATTTCACCTAATTGCCATCCTGTTCAGCATATGTTCCTGTGGTTGGCAGCTCTATTGCCTCATTTAACCACACTCTGACTGGCCTTGGTGTGTACCATGGAGTGCTCTGTGAATGCTGCTCCCTCTATGCTCCAATAATGGGTCTTCTTCTCCTTTTCTATTTTTATACAATTTAATCAATTGTTGGAAAGTATTTGCCACATGATTTTTGTTTTCTTTCCATATGCAGGCTTGTCTCTGAGGTTTTGGAAGGGCACTGATGCAATTATAACAGGATAGGTTATGTCACATTGCCACACAATCACCATCAAATAGGAGTGATGCCTAAAGTACAGGGCATGAACACGTCCAGACTCATAGCTGTTACTGATGGAGTTCTATAGAAAGGGCTACATTCTATTTCTTCTGTTCAGAAGCATCTCAAACAGGCGAATTATAGAATATTGCATCATGGTAACTTACCCAACTCACTTCATACAAATTGACCAGTGTAAATTGCAATCTTAAAAATTCATTTGCTTTCATTTTGATTATGGTTTAATATTATACTAAACAAGCATACTTATTTCTATTATTATTTATTATTTTATTTTATTAGTTATTTATTATTTATTTTTATTATTATTTTTAGATGCGATGTAAATAAAGTACAAGGAAAATAACTATAATAATAATAACTATAATAACTGTAATTATAATGACTATCATGAACACTCCATGAGGCCAAGATTGATGGGTTCATCCTCTATTTTATTCCTTGTGTACTTTCTTCCCTATCCTCAAGTCCTCTATATGTCATATTTCATTCTACTTTTTAAAAACTTCATATTACAAAACCACTTATATGTTTTTAAAAATTTTATAGAAATAAATTAAAGGAATACTTTCTGTCAACTCTTAAAAGTAGGTTTCCATTTGCACTAATTATTAGTCTTTTAAGATGATCAATGTTATGACACGAACCTTTTCTTTTTCCTTAAGTTCTTTTATTGGTACATTTTAGGTATACAATACGTTTACATTTATCATTGGGTGCTTGTCCCTGTACACGAACCTTTTTAAAAAACTTTTCTTACTACTTCATAATACTCTGTAGTGGGAAACAACTTGTTGCTCTGTCTTTTGTTAATAAGTGTTTTGCCTGTTTCCAGTATTTAGTATACAAATAAGATTACTATGAATGTGTTATGCCCATGTGGGACAGATTTTTTTTTGAGGGGGATTATACATTTTCTTGGTTAAAAAGCGATTTTCTAGTTATCAGAGCAAAGAAATATTCAACTTTTCAAGCTATTACCATCTCACTTCTGAAAATAGTTGGACCTGTTTATCATCTCTCTAGCAGTATACTAGAGGTCCTGTTGACCCAATAAGATATAATTTGCAAAAACGAGCAGACAGATAATTTTGTATTTGCTTGTATTTTGATTGTCTTCTCTTCCTTCCTCCCCTCCCCTTTTTTATTCTGCTAATGGGTTCTAAAGATCATTAGATTTGTTTAAGTGAATACTTCTCATGTGGCATGTATGTCTCAAGCTCTCTCTTACCTTATTTGCAAAGGCATTCCCTGCACCAATAAGAATAATGTTAAAACTTTAAATGAGTTTTCTTTCCTAATCTGTCTTGCTGTATTCTAGTGGTCAGATGGTTCAATTTCCTTTCAGAGTGATGTGGAGGCAGTAATTCTTACAGGTGGAGCTAAGCCACTCTCCAACCTTACTGAGAATGACACCACCTTGTGTGTGATAAAAACACCTCCTTTTAATGATGAACTGTGTGATTGACAAGCATTGATTAAAGAAAGTAAATTAAAAGCTCAATGTAAGAAACATAAACTTTCTCTATGCATAAATAACATTAACTAACAATTCTATTTCTTCAGTTCATTCTGCGCACACTTGGTATCAACCATACTCAAGCTCCTGTACTGTGGCCGAAAAGATTTGATAGTCAAGGAAGAAGAATGCCACTTAATGCTTATGCACTGGACTTCTACAAACATGGTTCCTTGGTAGGATTAATGCAGGATAATGGGTATGTTCTCTCTCTCTCTCATAGATGAATTTTACAGAAAAAAATCTTTTTACAGTTGTACATATATGTTAATCATGCTAAACATATCATAGTTTCTTTTTTCTTCCTAATGGCCAGAGACAAGGACAAATCCTATATGATTTTTGTTTGTGGCTGACCAACAAAATCTTGGTATTTAGAGCAGCTTACTTTGCATAAAGGTATAACCTAAAGATGTAGATATTTTCAGATACTTGCAGATACACTTTACTTTTTGCTAATTGGTTTATTTATTATTAATGAATGAAAATAATGGCAATCCTATGCTGATAGGCATTATGTAAAGAATGTCATGTGTATGTCTGAGGACTGACTATATGACAATTGCTTTAGTTCTTTGACAGAGAAACTGTTTTCAAAAGTTAAGCTGAAGTAAATCCTCTTAGGTCTACCTTGAATGCAGAAATTGGTCCAGGTATTGAGTACATAGATGTGTAATGGCCACATTAACACAGGAATTCAATATGTGTTTACATATAATTTTGAATAATCATGATTAAAATGTGTTTGAAACTCTGACACACTTCAGAAATGTCAAGCATTTTGAGTTTTTAAATCAGACCCATTATGGTGAATAGTGTAACTATTGCATTAGTAAATAATGTTTTTGTGCAATTAATTTTCAAATTTTTAATTTGTTGTTTAGGATACATATGGGGGCAGCTTATGATTTATTGAAAGATTTTGCACTCACTATTAAATCTATCAGGTATGTTATATATTTAAATATTGATTTTATATTTTTAAATAATTTAGCTATGAATCAAAAATATTGAGCTCTTTCTATAAGTAAGGTACAGGAAAGTGCCTTTGAGCCTCTTAGTGCTAGGTAGTTCCACTTGCAGAACTTCCCTGTAACACATTGCCATGTGCTTCCTGTAGTAGAATTAGTTCCAATGTCCATTTGAGATTAAGTTCCATGGAGTTGGCAGTCTCATCCCCAGGCACCATGTACCAACAGGCAGCAATATTCCAAAGCTTCATTGGCTCCACCGTAGGAGGCCAGCTTGAAACTGCACTGGACACACTATAAAATATTATTGAATTGGCTTATAAATTGGCTACTGATTAAATTATGAATCTGTCCGAGACCCTTGTAACTTGCTAGATGAGCCTTTTGCTGGCACATGCAAACAGAACTCCCTATGCCAACAGCCACAATTGAGATCTCAATGGTCAGTGAATTTATGGAGCCTCTCTAGCAAGGTAAACACTACAGCTGAGGATTTATCACTCTTGTGCAGCCATTCTCCCAGATCAAATGTTAGCTAAAGATAGCACAGGCTACTCATTCATTAGGACCTGTCCTTTACGGGAATGCATCATTCCTTCCTTTATACAAGCCTGGCTTTCATCAGAGTCATGGTCCCACTGTTCCTTACATCTGCCTTTACAGCCCCTGCTACGTTGTGTAATCGATAAATACTGACAAGTCTAGACTTCTTGGTCTTGCCTAGGAAGAGCTAAGATCAGGTCCTGCTCCCCTCCCCACATTTATACAAACCTTTGTCTCTCATATTATTCTTTTGTCCTCCACTGTATCCTCAGCCAGGTAGTCTGGCAGACTCCGATACCCTACAACTTACTATTCTCATCTGTCACAAACAGTGTATGTCAGATCCATGACATGAAAGGGCTCCTTGGTGATCTATCAGGAATCCATACATTCTCTTAGATGTGCTTGAATGTGTTGCTTGAATGTGTTGCTTGAATGAGTGGTATTTTTTCAGGATTCATTTCAACCTGGTATCTCATTGGCTACTTATTCTCACCTTTATCAGAGCCCAGTATAAACTCAAATAATATCAAAATTCATTCAGACATCCCTGTCCTTTGGTTCCATTGGACATTTAATATTGCCTCATTAAATTATCATCTGCCTTTGGCTTCCAATCTGCTTCATTCTACTACTCTACAGGGGTACCATTGTTTGATCATTTATTTGTACATGTATTTAATTTGTCACAATTGCTTCTGGTATTGTTTTTTAATATTATTAATTTTATTGGTACATTTTAGGAATACAATATAATGACATTCATCATTGGGAATTTGCACCTTTACATAATATATCTTGGTTCTTATTTTTTTTCCCCATTCCCCTGCCCTCCTTTCAACCCCTCCACCTCTCCCTATTTAGAAAGACTTTGTTTCCTTTTTTTTTTTCAGTTTCTCATATTAATTCCATTCCCTTCTTTCCTTTCCCCTACCCTTCCCACATTCCCTTCCACTTTGCCCCTGTTCTTACTGCTACACATTATCTATTTTACCTTTTAGTCCTTATTTACACTTTCAGTTTGTGTTTTTGCTGATCAGGCCATGGTCTTTGATCTAAGATGAATAAGGTCTGCTTGAACTTTTTATATAAGCAGTGGATGTTTTGTGGTGCTAAAGCAGAAGTTACAGCTTTGTCTATTGTGAAGAACTCTAGTGACTCCTTGAGTGGTTCATAGATACCCAGGTTATAAACTCCAGAGAAGCCCAAGAAACTGCAACTACTTTGAAGCTTTATCCAAAGTATAGCTTAGGAAGACAATTCATTCATGCATTCAGGTAATAAGTATTGAAGTATTACTTGTTTGACACACTTTTAAGAATGTGAGTATAAAGCATGTTAAATTGACCCCTCTTAAAAAAAAACTTGCTATCTAGTAAAGGAAACAGACCTTTGAACATTACAAACATAGTAAGGGCTATGTTGGCAGAAAAGAACTGACTAGCTCTACTTGGACTCAGACAAAGGCTTTCACATAAAGTAAAGCTTTTAACTAAGTCTGTGAGCATGGTCCAGACAAAACAGTACTATCAAAAGTACAGAAATAAAAAATGGTGTCTTATGCAAAGGGTAGGCTTTCAGCTTACTATGGTGAGATAGAATATGGGAGTTGTGATAAGGATAGAAGAAGATGCTGAATTACTTATAAACAAGGGAATTTGGGTCGGTATTATACAAGGCCTTCACTGTCACATCATGGATTTGGGGATTGATGTTTTGAGAATTGTATAGGTAGTGCATAAGCATGAATGTGGCATGGGTCTAGGGTTTATAGATGTGGCAGAGATGTATAAGACTATAAAAGACTGTAACAGTGATGCAGATGAGAGAGAGAGAGAGTAAGGTCTGAAGGAAATGGAATTAATAATGCAGAAGAGTAGTTAGAGAAATATTTATGAGGTAAATTAAAAGAAATTGATAATGAATTTCATGTAGTTACTGAAGATTATTCAATTTTCTATTTTAGTTAATGATACATAAGAGTTATAGAGTGATGACGACAATTGGTGATAAGAACCAAAACTAGTGAGTTAGAATTTATGCATGTCACAGGATAGCTGTGAGGCATCCTTCAGGAGGAAATGTCAAGTAGTCATAATTATAGACCTGTAACTGAGGAAAAATTAATTATTGGAGCTACAAATCTAATCATTCTTGGTGGTAGGTCAGTACAATACTAGATATATTAATCAGCTCTTCTGTCACTGAAACATAGCACCAAGACAACAAATTAAAGGAGGAGAGGTTTAGTTTGGCTCACAGTTTTGGAGTTTTAGTCCATGGTTGCCAGGCTCAAGGGAGAAACGGCATGGTGGAAGGGCATATGGCAGGATGAGGGACAGCTGCTCACCTTGTGACAGCCAGAAAGTAGAGAGAAAGGAGGAGTAGGGGACATGGATACACTCTTCCAGGCCACACCCCTCTGTGATCCACCCCTCCAAAAACAGTCTACCTCACAGCACCTGCATGATCTGGTCACCTACCATAAAACCCCACCTCTCAATACATGAGACCCTTGGGGGACATTTTAGATCTAAATCATATTACTCTGGGAAAAAAAAAAACAACAGTAATTCCAGTGGCAAGCAGGCAGGTACAAACAATGACAGGCTTATGAGATGTCAGACTCGGATTGTTTTCAGTCCTTGATAAGCCCAGGTGCAATGGTGATTTGTGTATTTTTTCCTCTCTTTCCTTTTACCTATCAGTTTCTTAATGCTGCTGTAATAAATTACAACAAACTTAAAGGTATAGCACATACAAATTTATTTTCTTTTTTCTTTTTTTTTGGTACCAGGGATCGAACTCAGGTCCTCGTGCTTTCGAGGCAGGCACCGGAACCACTGAGCTAAATCCCCAGACCACAAATTTATTTTCTTACAGGTTATAGGTGGAAAATCTGAAAAATGTCTCAGTAAAATTAGGCTGTAACCAGTGCTTCATTCCTTTCTGGAGGTTCTAGGGGACAGCCTGTTTTGTTGACTTTGGCAACTTTTTGAAATTGTTGGCATTCTTTGGTTTGAATCTCCTTTCTCTTTTCAAATCTAGCAGTTGTTAGCATTATCTCACATTGCACTACTGTGACATTAACTCTCTCCTGTGTCCGTCTTCCACTTACACACACCTTTGTGATTGCATTACACCTATCTAGATAATCAAGGTTCATATTAGCAACCTTTATTTTCATCTGCATTCTTGCTGCCATTTCTCTTTGCCTTGTATAACAGTTTCATAAATTATAATAGTCAGAAACAAATCCATAAATTTATGAGGATTAGGATGGAGGTATCTTGAGACAGTTATTATTTTGCTTATATTATCCAAGATTTTCAAATTTCTTACACATCTAAGGCAAAGCAATGAATGATTTACTACTTTATAGGGGTAACTGGGTTTCAGTATGTCCTGGACACCTCAACAGAAAAAGCACAAAATGACTTCATAAGAGATGTATACAGAAAAGAAAAGGAATTTGATTCACGCTACACTATTGAAAGGGAGGTGGAGTCAAGAAACATGGAATTTGATGGCATTTCATATACTGTTGTAACAAACTGCATGGAAATTGTCTTATCTTTTCTCATTTCTTTTTTTGCGCAGCTTTTTTTTTGGGAATAAATGTTTCTTACCATCATTCCTCATATTTTGCTAATAGTATTTCATTATCAGATGAGATTTAATTTTTTTCTCCATACCTAGAGAAAACTCTTCTTATAATGTCACTAAATAGGTAATATATATGTATATAAATATATAATGTTTTCTATTTACAGTGTTTCCTTGCGTGAATTATGTGAGAATGAAGATGACAACGTTGTTTTAGCATTTGAGCAACTGAGTGAAACCTATTTTATAAAACTGAATAAAGTCTAAAAACAAAGTCCATGCACAGCTCTTAAAATACTGCCATGGAAGTTTTACAAGGTACAGTTTGGGTTCTCATGCTTTTTGTGAGAAAACACATGAATCATAAAGAACAAGCCTTGGCTTTAAAGAGTTAGATTCACACCTGCCGTGTTCTGTCATGGGTGTTCTTGGACAAATTATTTAGTGTATCTGAATCTTGGTTTCTTTTTATGTTTGACTAATCATGCTTACATCAGAGTATGTTGAGGTTTGACAGAAAATGCAAGGATTTTGAATGTAACTAAAGAGGCATTTTTCCTCTGTGAGATCAAAACAAATATTACACTTTTAATATTTTTCTTCTTTGTATCAGGATTTCTAAAATATTTATTAAGGGTAGAAAGAAACAATCATAGTATCCTAAAGGTGAAATATATTCTTTCCAAATAATATAAATGGGATTATAAAATGTAGATATGACTACTGAAATAATATATTCTAATAAACCAAGTGCTTTCTAAATACCCAAGAGTTTGAGATTCAAACTATGTGATGCTTAAATAATATGCAACTGATATGTGTTTTATTTTTATTACACATGAGTGACCAGAAAACAAAGAAGAAATAAAATGATTTAAATCTCTTACCTTTGGTTTCATTGTGTGAAATCTTTGCATATATCAATCTATTTGCATAAACCTATGGATTTTCTATATAATAATAAATTACATAAACATTTCTGCTCCTTATCCTCAGCCTTAGATCACCATTTTAGAATCTATTTTAGGCAATAAACTTTAATATTGAGTATTTCATCCTCAGTGTGAAACATCTGTTTTCTCCTTCCATCTTGATGCCATAAGCAAATGATACTCTTTTTGTGACATTATTCATAAGTAGATTATATAGGTTTAGGAAGACAACTGTGGTCATTTTTTTCTGGAGATGCAAGAATACCCTTATCCCTAGGACTGACCCATCTTTTCATGTGCTGTGTTGGAGGTTTTTACTTTCTTTGGGCTGCACCTATTTTCACTATGTAAAGCACTACAACAGTTTCTGAATATCAGTGTACTTAGTAAATAAGGTGACTTCTACTGTCTCTGTTTCATTGCTTAAAACAATAATACTCAAATTAATAAATTGTCATATCAGTTTTTAATGCCTAATTGTCTTTATAAGTCTCATTGACACATAAAAAAATTCTCCCATATGATTAAGTCAATCTGGCTACCTAATTTTCAGAAGGATAAGATTATTTTTGCTAACCAGAATTCTCTTTAAAAAGTAAATTACCTGTAATTCTAGCACTCTGGGATGCTGAGACAGAAAGATTACAATTTTGAGCCCAGCTTGGCAACTTAGTGACTCAGTGAGATTGTCTCAAAAGAAAAATTTTAAAAGGGCTGTGACTGTTTCCAAGTATAAAGGTCCTAGGTTCAATTTCCAGGGATCTTTCCTATCAGATTAGGGAAGGGTACACTTAATCTCCTTTTAATGGGTTCAACAGACAGTTTCCTTTTTGATATTTTAGCAAAAACTATAAAGAGTAACCTGAAACAATGAGTTTAGGAGTAGGATGTCAATGAAACCGTGGAGTGAGAGGTAACTCACTTCATGCCTTTCACATAAAACCAACTGAAAACTCTTCAGTAGGAGATTTTCACCAGAATATGCCAGTTCTCAAAATGGAGGCTGGGATGATCCTTTGGACCTCAGAGAAGAGAAAAACTAGGAGCAAACTCTAAGAGAAATGGATCTGTTTAACCATGAGCTTCCTCCTCCAAGTCAGCAAGTACCAGAGTCTGGAAAGCTCTCTGGTTACAAAGGGTTTCTACACTAGAAAAAGTGAGTTTAAGGAGGACATCAGGATTCCTCATCATCCTGGGCCCCTTTGCAGGACATTTGCTCCTGACTGAGCCCACAGGAAGCATTTTGAGTGTCTGCAGTGATTTGGCCAAAGGTTTTGTTGAATATGGCCCCCCAAATAATAATGAATAACCTTATTCAAAATGAGAATAGAATTGAATATATATTTCTCTAAAGAAATCATTTTTGTCAATCTGCAATTTAAAAAATGCTCAACACTGCTAATTTTCAGGGAAAAACACATACAAACTACAGTGAAATACCATCTTACTCTAGTTAGAAGGGCCAATATGTAAAAAAAAATTAAAGACAATAAATTTTGTGATGTAGAGAAAAGAGAGTTCATACACTCTTGGCCATATATAAATTAGTGTAATTAGTATACAGGTTTCTCAAAAGCTTAAAAATAGCAATACCATGAGATTTTCTAATCCTACTATTGGGTATATTTAAAAAAAAATGAAACAAGTGGTTGAAGCAACATCTGCACTCTCAAAATTAGCGTAGCACTTTCAAGAATTACTACAAGCACCCTGCAGGAACCGGTCCAGTGGATGGCAGCAGCCCCCACCCCGCCGGACCACACCACACAGACACTACACAGCATCTGGATCTGCACAGTGGAGGCACCAGGGGGAACATAAAGGCCATGGTTATGAGACCCAGAAGATAGTGCAGAAGTGAACAACAGAGAGGACCTCTCTGATGCTCCTCAATGAAAATTGAAGGCCACCGGGAAAGTGAAGAAAAATTCTTCAATAAAAGTGCACTGGGGCTAGGGATTTAACTCAGTGGTTCCACCGCCTGCCTCGCAAGTGCAACAACCCGAGTTTGATCCCCAGTCCCCAAAAAACAAAAGTGCACTGGACCATCGTGGTTGGTGAGTTGGTGGGATCAGCACCTCTCATAGAAACCTGGACTCCCATGGGGGGACGATGGCTGGAACCCGCAGTAGAACCTTGTAGAGTTTAATCCTGCAGGAAGTCAGGGACCTCAACTTGGACCTTGAAGACAGAAATCAGCCTGAATCTCAGTAGACTACAGGTGGCTTGCTGAGACTAATCAACTAAGACCCACACACTGCTGCTGCCCACATTGCCTACCAGAACAGCAGAGACATATCCTGAGGGAGACCTTTTTTGTTTTGTTGTGTGTGTGTGTGTTTGTGTGTGTGTGTGTATATATATATTTATTTATTTATTTTTCCTTTTTATTTTCTTTTTCTCCCTATCCCTTCTGGCTCTACATTTCTCTCCCTCTTTGTTCCTGTACCATTCTGAATTTTTTTCTCTGTCCACTCAACTGTCACTTTTATAGAAAGGTAAATACAATTTTTAGCTACCCTATTGTTGTCAGGTTGTTCTGTACTTGTCTCTGTTCTTTCGCTCTGTCTTTTCCTCCTGTCTTCAACAGATCCCCACAATTTGTGTGATCTTCTTGTGTCTTCTAGCCTCACCTCTAACCTTTCCCTCTCCCTCTATCTCTCTACCCTTCCCTCCTCAACCCCTGCTAAATCCTTATCCTGAAGGGTAAATTTACCACATTGAAGGGTTTACTTACTACAAACATATTTTGGGCTGGTGCTAGATTTTAATATAGTACTCAAGGTTAAATGTGACAGATTAACTGCTACCACAAATTGTAACTTTCTAAGCTGTGTTTGATGATGATTGTATCAATGAGCTAAGGTGTTGTGATTGATCTAATCAGTTGTCCTCCCTGGTATACTGAAAATGAGATTGCCTAAGAGTCATTAGAGACTCAAAGCCTAAAACGTCCAGCTATACTTGGAAGATACCTCTGAGAAGCAATCACTCCATAGGGGCTCTAAACACCAGTCATAAAGATACTCAAAATAAGAAATATTGGAATATCAGCCCAGGAATTAAAGCAAAAAACAGCACCAATAACAAAATTAAAAATGAGAAGACACCTGGGCAGGACACAAACACAGACTTCCAGCTCACCAAAGGCAAACTCTGGGGGAAATGAGGTGGAAAAATATGATAATCAACCACCTGGACACCCTGAACTGATAGCACAGGAAGTAACAAAACAGATGAATGAGGCTCTAGAAAAATTCGAAACAGAAATAATTTCCCAGATAACTGCAGAGATGGTGAGAAGAGTGAAAGACATGATTAGAGGCTCTAGAACAGAAACAGATAAAAAAAAATAGATGAGCTCAGAACCATGCTGGAAGCCATGAATGCTCAGCATGCGAAAGAAATGGAAACCTTGATAGCCCAACACAGGAAAGAAATGGAATCCATGAAACATATTCAAACAGATATCCAGGAGATTAAAAACTCCATCAAAAGTATTCATGGCAGATTGAGCAAATGTGAAGATAGAATATTAGGTATAGAAGATAGGATTGTGGTTAGTGACCATGAAAACAGAGATTTCTTTTAAAAAGTAAGGGAGCATGAGAAATCAATCCAGCAGCTTCTAGATGATGCAAAGAAGAATAACATAAGACTGATAAGAGGCCATGAAAAAGCAGGAGAAAGTACAAATGACATAAAAAATCTGTTCACAGAAGTAATAGTAGAAAACTTCTCAGACAGAGGTAGAGAATTGGACATACAGATAAGTGAGCTATATAGAACTCCAATGAGCCGCAATAAAAAAAGCTACATCTAGACATATAACAGTCAAGATCCCAGAAGTGCAACAGAAGAACAAAATCCCCAAGCATTTAGAGAAAAGAAACAAATCACATACAAAGGAAAGCCCATCAGAATCACAGCAGACTTCTCAACACAAACCCTCAAATTAAGGAGAGGCTGGAGTGAAGTATTTCAAGCCCTAAAAGAGAATAACTTCCAACCTAGATTGCTGTATCCTGCAAAATTAACTTTCAAAATTGATGGAGCAATTAGATACTTCCATGATAAAGAACACCTGAGAAATTTCATGGACAACAAACCAGCAATCCAAACAATTCTAAACAATATCCTAGAAAAAGACAATGAAGGTCACGACTTCAGGAGGCCCAACAGAGGGAGGCCACCAGGCAAGGCAAGAAACTAAAGGGAAAGGGGAAAACTAAGAAATAAAAGAGCCAACAACATTAAAACATCATGACAAGGATGAGTCAATATTTATCACTTATAGCCATCAATGTTAATGGCCTCAATTCACCAATTAAAAGAAATGGACTGGCAGAATGGATTAAGAAGCAAAATTCAGCAGTATGCTTTACACAAGAAACATACCTAATTCAAAAAGAAATTCATAGACAAAGTAAAAGGAGGGAAAATTTTTCTCCATGCAACTGGAACTTGGAAAAAAGCAGGGGTATAAATCTTATTTGCAAAGTAGACTTCAAACCAAAACTAATTAAGAGAGACAAAGATGGTCACTACATCCTTGTGAAGGGAACAATCCAAGAGGAAGAGATGACAGTCCTAAATATATATGCACCAAATACAAATGACCCCAACTATACAAAGCAAATATTAATGGACATGAAAAATCAAAGAACATGCAATTAACAAGGAAAGGGGGAAGTCACAACAGATCCAGCAGAAATCCAGAAGATCATCAGTACCTACTTCAACAGGCTGTACTCTAATAAAATGGAAAACACAGAAGAAATGTGGTTTTTTTTTTATTGGTACTAAACCCTTTACTGTAATAAACCAAATATATTTACAATTTATAGAAATGTTTAACCTTCAACAAAAATACAAAAAACATTTCACAAGATGCAGAACCAGGAAACAGGTTCATCAGAGACACCACTGCTCTACAAGGATGGAACTCGAGATGAATTGCACAGAACAGAAAGCCTCACAGCAGCAAGGTGCGAGCAACAGGCCGGAGGGAAGGGCAGGCATGGCTCGAGTCAGCAGGTCCACTCCTCAGTCCCATGCCCTTGGCCCCTGGTTCATGCGGTCTTGGCTACTTCTGGTCTAGTAGGCAGACAGGTGACTTTCTGTTGACAGACTCGTTGCCTCCTCTTTGTAGACATGAGGTAGTATTGTGTTCAGGTTTGGAAACAGGTATTTTGTTTTGTATGTTTTTTTTTTTTTTCATTTAAAGTTACAACTTCTCTATTTCTACAAATTCAAAACATTTTGGCCCAATTCAACTATAAATGTTAAGCCCTGTTATGTTTTCAGTAGATGACTTCATAGACTGTGGCTTTCTTGTCACCCGAGCTGGTGACAATGTACTTGTCATCCCCAGAGATGTCACAGCTCAGCACAGATGAGGACTCTTTGGACTGGAAGATGCTGGCTCCATAGGGGGTCCGCCAAGCATTGAGGAGGTTGTCTTTTCCAGTACTCACAAACCACTTACCACAATAAGCAAATTTTAGGGACAGCACATAGCTCTCATGGAGATGCAGCTGGTACTTGTCAGGCTTGTTCACATGCAGAACCTCCATGTTGCTGCTCTCCATGCCCACAGCCAGCCACTCCCCAGTTGGGCAGTAGCCCAGCAAGAAGATCTGTGAGGTGAAGTCGTGCTGCTGTAGCCATTGCCCCTCACGCAGGTCCCAGGACCTGACGGTGTTGTCCAAGCTGCCTGTCCAGAGCTTGGTGCCGTCGTTAGAAATGTCAATACAGCTGGCTATGTCTGTGTGGCCCTGGAATTGCCTCACCATCGTCTGGTTGTGCAGGTCCCACATGGCGATGTTGCCCTCACTGCAGCATGAGAAGCAGACCTTGGAGTCAGGGCTGATGGCCAGGGTGTAGCAGGCGGGGGCTGAGGATGTCCTCTCTGCTTTGGTGCCTGGGGTTGGAGCCGCCAGATCCCAAATGGACAAAGTACTGGTTTCCCCTCCCACTATGAGAGTGCAGCCATCAGATAGCAATTTATAAGAGTGGATGTAATTATCTCTATTCAGACAGTCCAGCTGAGAGACAGATTCCTAGATACATACAAATTGCCAAAGTTGAATGAAAAAAATATAAAAATTCTAAACACTCCAATTACAATCAATGAAATTGAAAACATAATTAAAAATTTACCAACAAAGAAAACACCAGGTCCTGATGGCTCCACCACTGAATTCTACAAGACATTTTGAGAAGAACTATTGCCATAACTCTTGAACCTCTCCCATAAAATTGAAAGGAAAGCAATTCTTCCAAATTCATTCCTGGAAGCAAGTGTTACTTTGATTCCAAAACCAGGGAAACACCCAGTGAAAGAAAGAGAACTACAGGCCAATCTCCCTAATGAACATAGATGCAAAAATCCTCAACAAGATACTGGCAAACAGAATTCAGAGTGTCATAAAGAAGATCATGCACCCTGAACAAGTCAGATTTATCCCAGGGATGCAAGGATGGTTCAACACATGTAAATCAATAAATGAACACTATATTAACAGAGCCAAGGACGAAAACCATATGATCATCTCAATAGATGCAGAAAACACATTTGACAAAATCTAACACCCATTCATGATAAAAACCTTACTGAAAATTGGAATAGAAGGTTTTTATCTCAACTTGATTAAGACTATGAAAAACCAACAGCCAACATCACACTAAATGGTCAAAAACTGAAAACCTTCATGCTAAAATCAGGAACAAGACAAGGATGTCTACTATCACTACTCCAATTCAATATAGTTCTGGAAACATTAGCCACAGAAATTAGAAAAGAGAAAGAAATAAAAGGAGTAAAGATAGGAAAGGAAGAAGTTAAACTGTCATTATTTGCTGACAATATGATACTCTACATAGAAGACCCAAAAAACTCTGCCAAAAGACTTCTAGACTTAATTGACAGATTCAGTAGAGAAGCTGGATATAAGGTCAACACTCAAAAAGCAATAGCCTTCTTGTACACAAATAACAGACTCACTGAGAGAGAAATAAGGCAAACAATTCCTTTCACAATAGCATCCAAAAAAATGAAATATCTAGGAATCAATCTAACAAAGGAAACAAAAGACTTCTACATTGAAAACTCCAGCACTCTGAAAAAAGAGATCAAAGAGGATATAAAAAATGGAAAGACCTCCCTTACTCCTGGGTAGGAAGAACCAATATAGTGAAAATGGCCATACTCCCAAAACTGCTGTATAGATTTAATGCAATGTTGATTGAAATTCCAACAATGTTTTTTACAGAACTAGAGAAAACAATCCAAAAATTCATTTGGAACCAGAAGAGACCTAGAATACCAAAAGAAATTCTAGGCAACAGAGACATGGCAGGGGGTATCACAATCCTCAACTTAAAACTATACTACAAAGGCTACTGTGATAAAAACAGCATGGTACTGGCAAAGAAACAGACCCAAGGATCAGTGGAATAGATTAGAAGATTAAGAAACAACTCAAGACATACTTAGCCACCTCATCTTTGACAAAGGAGCCAAGCACCCTCATTGGAGGAAATACAGCCTCTTTAATAAATGGTGTTGGAAAAACTGGATTTCAGTCTGCCTAAGATTAAAACTAGACTCATACCTATTACCGTGCACTAAACTAAGATTGAAGTGGATTAAAGATCTAAATATTAAAACAGAAACACTAAACTTGTTGGAAGATAAGTCAGGTAGGACTGTTGATGACATTGGCATAACAAAAGATTTTATGAACAAAACCACAGTAGCATGGAAACTAGCACAAAGAATCAACAACTGGGATCTCATCTTATTAAAAAGCTTCTGCACTGCAAGAGAAACCACCAACAGAGCTAACAGACAACTTACAATGTGCGAAGAAATTTTTAGCAGCTGTACCTCAGACAGAGGACTACTATCTAGAATATATAAAGAACTGAAAAAAATCAGACCCCCAAATTTAAAGATGGAATCCAAAAATGGGCATCTGAAATGAACAGACATTTCTCAGACAAAGAAGTAAAAGCAGCAAAGAAACATATGAAAAAATGTTCAACATCACTGCTCTTTCGATGTAGGCAAATGGAAACAATTCTGAGATTCCACCTCATCCCAGAAAGAATGGCTTCTATCAAAAAATCAACCAATAACAAATGCTGACGGTGGTGTGGGGAGAAAGGAACCCCTCTCCATTGTTGGTGGGTGTGCAGACTGGTGCAACCACTGTGGAAATCAGTATGGAGATATCTCAAAGAACTAGTTTAGAGGTCCCTTTTGACCCATCTATTCCCCTACTGGGTATCTTCCCCAAAGAATTAAAAGAACCATACCACAGTGATATATGTGCACCCATGTTTATAGTGGCACAGTTTGTAATAGCTAAAGCTTCGAAACAGCTCACGTGCCCATCACCTGGTAACTAGATAGAGAACATGTGTTTTTTTTTTTTTAATAAAATGGAGTACTACTCAGCCATAAAGAGTGTCTCATATAGAGACATTTAAAGCTAAATGGATGCATATTGAGGCCATACTCTTAAGTGAAATAAATGGGACACACATGTAAATACCAAATAGTTTCTCTGGTGTGAGAAACTGAAAGTGTAAACAATGATTAAAATGAATAAGTGATAATGTGATATAGGAAGAAAAGGTCTAAAGTGGTAGGGGAAGGAGGAGGGGGAGGGGAAAGGAAAAATTATGAGAAAAGGAAAAAATTGGAACAAAGTCTTTGTAAATAGGGAAGGGTGAAGTAGGAAAAGGGAAGACAGGAAATGGAGAAAAAATAAGAACCAAGATATATCAGGCAAAGTACAGGTACCCAATCATAAATGTAAATGTATTGTATACCTAAAATGTACCAATAAAAGAATTTAAGGGAAAAAAGAATTACTACAATATGAAATTAATCTGTGTCCATACTGAATATAATAAATATTTGCATAAACAATGGAATGCTGTTCATTCCCCAAATGATAATGCAATAACATGGATTTACCTGGAATACGTTGTCCTGTGTGATCTCACTCATGTGTAAAGTCTAAAATGATATCACAGACATTGAGGCTACTATAGTGGATACCAGAGACTGAGAGTAGGGTGATGGAAAGATGGAAAGAGGCTGGTTATTAGGTCCTACATTACAGTTTGATACAGGTATAAGTTCCGTGTTCTATTCACAACACAGTGACTATTGTTAACAATCCTGTAATGTTTATTTTTTTAGTGTATGTTTGCTATACATAATAATTACATTCATCTTCAGAATTAGTACATAACACATCATATTTAATCATATTTACCTTCCCTACATTTCCCTCACTACTTTACCTCCCTGAATCTTACCACCTCTCTTTTATTTTGTTCTTTAAATTATTAATATTTTGGATCTCTAACATTAGAGAAACCAAGTGATATTTACTTGTGTCTGATTTATTTCACTTACTATTATGGTTTCAAGATCCATTCATTTTCCTACAAAAGACTCAAATTTATTCTTATATATACATGCCACATTTTCTTCATTCATTCTTCTGCTGATGGCCATATAGTCCACATACATGATTTAGTCATAATGATTTCTGATGATTTAAACATAGGTATGTGTATTACAGTAATATACTGGTTTCTTTCACAAAGGTAACTAGAAAAGGTTTAGCCAGGTTAAATGGAGTTTCTAACTTTAGTTTTTTAGGAATATACATATCAATTTCCACAGTAGCTGTATTAATAGTTTACATTCCCACCAACAATATAGAAGGGTTCCTTTTACCCTCAAGCCTCACCAGCACTTTATGGTTTTTGAGTCCTTGATAATAACCATTTTTCTGGGCTAAGGTGGAATCTCAGTATTTAATTTACATTTTCCTAATGCCAAAGATGCAGAATATTTTTTCACGACTTGATGGCCATTTGTATTTCTGAAAAGTTTCTATTCATTTCAATTGCCCATTTTTTAACTTCATCTTTTATTTTTTATATTTTAATTTTTTTACTTCTTTATGTAGTCTAGATGTTAGTCCTCTGAGTAGAAAGCAAACATTTTTCTTATTCTATAGGTTGTGTCTTCACTCTGTTGGTTATGTTCTTTGTGGTGCAGAAAGTTTTAAATTTTATATAATTCCATTTCCTGACTTACAGTGCTATATCTAGTACAAACAGAGTTCTATTGAGGAAGTCCTTGTCTATGCCTATCTCCCCAAGAATTTTACTTCGTTTTCCTTGGAGCATACTTCATATCTAAGTGTGATCTATTTTGACTTTATTTTAATACAGGATGAGAGATGTGAATCTAGATTCATTCTTCTGCATGTTAACAAGTTTTTTCAGCATCATTTTTTTAAATTAAATTCTTTTATTGGTACATTGTAGATATACAACACAATTACATTTCTCATTGGGAATTGTACCTTTACATGATGCATCTTGGTTCTTATTTTTTCCCCATTCCTAGCCCTCCTTTCATCCCCTCCACCCTTCCCTATTTACAAAGACTTTATTTCCATTTTTTCCATTTCTCATCATTTTTTCCTTTCCCTTCTTTCCTTTCCCCTGCCCCTCCCACTACCCCTACTCCTTTGGACCTTTCCTTCCTAATTTACATTTTCGATTATTCATTCTAATCATTGGTACATTTTAGGTATACAATATAATAACATTCATCATTGGAAATTTGCACCTTTCCATAGTCTCTCTTGGTTCTTATTTTTCACCCTTGCCCAGCCCTCCCTTCAACCCCTCCAGTCCTCCCTATTTACAAAGATTTTGTTCCTATTTTTCCATTTTCTCATATTAATCCCATTCCCTTCTATCCTTTCCTCTAGCCCTCCCACTTCCTTCCCCTTTGCCCCTTTTCTTCCTATTTCACATGACCTATTATACATTTTAGGCCTTATTTACACTTTCAGTTTCTCACACCAGAGAAACTGTTTGGAATTTATTCATGTGTGTCCTATTTATTTCATTTAAGAGTATCGCCTCAATGTGCATCCACTTAGCTATAAATGTCTCTAATTTCTCATTTTTGATGGCTGAGTAGTGCTCCATTTTATAAAAAAATCACATTTTCTTTATCCAGTCTCCAGTTGATGGGCATTTGGGCTGTTTCCAAGTTTTAGCTATTACAAACTGTCAGCATCATTTGTTAAAGAGCAATCTTTACTTCAGCATATGCTATTGGCCCTTTTCTCCAAAAATCAGATGGCTGAAGATGACTGGATGACTAGATGACTATCTTCTCTATTCTATTTCTTTGGTCAATATGTCAGTTTTTGTGCCAGTACCATGATATTTTTTGTACTATAGCTTTGCAGTATAACTTGAAATTCAGGATTTTGATACCTCCTGCTTTGATCTAGTTGCTCAGGATTGCTTTGGCCATTCTGGGTGTCTTCCGTTTCCATATAAATTTTAGAATTTTTTTTCTATATGTGAAAAATGCTGATGGCATTTTGGTTGAAATTGCATTAAATCTTTGCAGCATTTTTTATAATATGGACATTTTAACAACATTTTTCTGCCTATGCAAGAACAGGGGGTATCTTTGCATTGCCTAATGTGCCCTTGAATCTCTTTTCAAAGAAATATAATTTTCATTATAGAGGTCTTCACTTCTTTCATTAGGTTAATTCCTAGGTCTTTAATTTTTCTTTGAAACTGTTGTGAATAAATTTGTTTTCCTAATTTCCTTCTCAGTGGGTTAATTTTTGGTGTACAGGAACATTATTGATTTTTATGTTTTTATCTTGTATTGTGAAACTTTGCTGAAGTTGTTAGTTCTAAGAGTCTTCTAATCAGGTCTTTGGATCATCTACGTACAGAATGATATCATCTATGAGTGAGGACAGTTTGACTTCCTTCTTTAATTCTCTCTTTTTTTTCCTCTTTCGTTGTTTCTCTGGTTACTGAGTACTATACTGAACAAGAGTGTTGAGAATACACACATTTATTTTTTTCTGATTGTAAAGGGAATGTTTTCAGTTTTTCCTCATTTAGTATAATATTTCCAATGGGTTTGTTAAAATAGGCTTTTATTAGTTTACAGTAAAGTCCTCTTGTACCTATTTTAATCAGGAATGGATTTAAGTTTCATCAAAGGATTTTTTGCATATATTGAGATGATTATGTGACTCTTATACTTCTCTTTATGTAGTGAATTATATTTATTTATTTAAATATACTGGACATTCCTTATATCAAGGAAACTAACTTTATAATGGTGTAGATCTTCATAATAATATATTGTACTCAGTGTCTTGTTGAGGATTTTGTTTTTTGAGGAAGCTGGCTTGTAGTTTCTTCCTTTTTTGTTGTTAACTCCTTGTGCAGTTTGGGTATCAGAGTAATGAAAGCTTCAAGGAATGAATTTGGCAATGTTCCTTCCTCATTGGTTTCATGAAAGAGTCTGAGGAGTATTGGCACTAGTTCTTCTCTAAAATTATAACCTCATGTGGTCTTAGGTGGAGCTTTTTCAGACGTGACTGAATCTAGAGGGTGTGATTGATTCATTGTGCTATGGTAGGTCAAGGGCACTAGGAATAAGGGTGTGAGTGCTATCCATCCTAAGTAGTCTAAGTAAGATAAAAGGAGCAGAAAGGCTTTCCTTGTTGGTCTTGCTACTTTCTGCCATCATGAAATGTTGATCCTCTGCCGTATGCTACCCTGCCTTGGAGCAAGCTATTATAGACTGAAACCTATACAAACTATGAGCTAAATAAACCTTTCTTCTTTTAACTTTGGGTGTTGAGTATTTTGTCTGAGTGATAAGAAAAGTAATTAAGACATATACTCAAATTCATCTATTTCTTCTAGATTCTCCATTTTATTGAAATATGTTTTCAAAGTAATTTCTGTTTGGGGGAAAGTTCTCATTATTTATTTATTTTTAAAAATAAATTTTATTTTATCCCATCCCCCCCTCCTTTTATGCCCCTCCCCTCCCTATGTAAAAAAGCTTTATTTCGATTTTTTCCTTCTATTTTAACTTTTTTCTTCTCCCTTCCTCCCTCCCTCCTCCCTTATTCCTCTTCCCATTTGAACATTTTCTTCCCATTTCTCAAAATCTGTTATATATTTTAGTCCTTATTTTCACTTTTGGTTTCTCACACCAGAGAAACAATGTGGTATTTAAACATGTGTGTCTTATTTGTTTCACTTACGAGTATGGCCTTAAGATCCATTCATTTAGACATAAATGTCTGAAGCTCATCCTTCTTTATAGCAGAGTGGTACTCTATTGTATAAAAAACCCTCATATTCTTTATCCACTCATCAATTGGTGGTTATCTGGGCTGTTTCCAAGATTTAGCTATTACAAATTCTGCTGCTATTTTAGTGGGTGTACATATATCACTGTGGTATGATGCTTTTAATTCTTTCAGGAAGATACCAAGAACAGGAATAGCTGGGTCAAATGGAACCCCTAGTTTTAGTTTTTTAAGAAATCTCTGCACTGATTTCCACAGTGGTTGCCCCAGTCTGCACTCCCACCAACAGTGGAAAAGGGTTCCTTTTTTACTCACAGCCCCTCTAGCATTTGTTATTGGTTGACTTCTTTCTTTTTTCTGTACCAGGTATCAAACTTGGGACCTTGTGGTTGTGAGACAGGCAGCAGAACCACTCAGCTAAATCCCCAGCTTGGTTGATTTCTTGATAGCAGCCATTCTCTCTGGAGATGGAATATCAGAATTGTTTTAATTTGCATTTCATGAATGACATGTAATGTTGAACATTTAAAAATATATGTTTATTTGCTATTTCTAATTCTTCATCTGAGAAGTCTTTTCATTTCAGATGCCCACTTTTGGATTAGGTCTTTAAATTTGGGGAGTCTGATTTTTAAAAGTTCTTTATATATTCTGGATAATAGTCTTTATCTGATGAATAGCTGGTAAAAAATTTTTTTCCACTCTATGGGTTGTCTCTCAGCTCTATAGGTAGTTTCTCTTGATGTGAAAAAGCTTTTTAATAAGATAAGATCCCAGTTTTTGATTCTTTGTAGTATTTCCCATATGATCTGGGTTTTGTTCATGAAGTTTTTTGCCTTCTCCTATGTCCTCAAGCATTCTACCTATTCTCTCTTCCAGTAGATTTAGTGTTTTAATTTTACTATTTAGATCTTTGATCCATTTCTATTTTAGGTTAGTGCATGGTGAAAGATATGGGTTGTTTCAATCTTAAACATGTATAAAGGCAGCTTTTCCAGCACCATTTATTAAAGAGGCTATCTTTCTTCCAATGAAGGTGTTTGGCTCTTTTGACAAAGGTTAAGTGGCTGAGTATGTCTGGAGTTGTTTCTGCATATTCTTGTCTGTTCCATTGATCCTTAGGTCTGGTTGTTTTTTAATTTTTAATTTTTTAATTTTTTTGCCAGTACCATGCTGTTTTTATCACAGCAGCTTTGCAGTACAATTTATTTAAAGTCTTGAATTATGATACCCCCTGCCTTGCCTTTGTTGCCCAGAATTGTGTTTGCTATTCTAGGTCTGTTCTGGTTCCAAATGAATTTTCAGATTGTGTGTTCTAATTCTGTGAGATATGCTGTTGGAATTTGGATTGGGATTACATTAAATCTGTATAACAATTTTTTTCCAGTACTTGGGATTGAACCTAGAGCTTTGTACATACTAGACAAGTGCTCTACCATTAAGCTACATCCCCAGCCCTAAATCTGTATAACAATTTTGAAAGTATAGCCATTTTCAATATACTCATTCTTCCTATTCAAAAACAAGGGATTTCTTTCCATTTTCTGATATCCTCTTTAATCTCTTTTTTCAGAATACTGTAGTTTTCAATGTAGAGATCTTTTACTTCTTTTGTTAGATTGATTCCTAGGGTTTTTTTTTTGGATGCTACTGTGAAAGGGATTGTTTCTTTAATTTCTCTCTCTGTGAGTTTGTTATTCATGTACAGGAAGGCTATTGATTTTTGAGTTTTGACAAATAATATCAGAATTTAGGAATTCAATATCTTCAGCCTTGTTAGGTTCCTTCTAGATATCACCACCCCAATTTACTGGATCACAATTTTTCTGATCAGAACCCTTACTTTAACTTCAGATGCCCTTTGAGGCTGAGTCTTAAACTTGTGCTGTAATACAGCTAATCATACTATGAGGGCTTGTGTTTGTTTTTCAACACGTTTAGCTCTACAATCAAAGGAGAGACAATTCTTCAGGACATATGGAGGAGCTGTTAGATTGTTTATGTATTCTTAGAGCTGTAAATTTGAACAATTCAAGTTCCTTATCTTCCTTTATTATTTTTTCTTCACATGCAGGAGCCTTTAGATTGGTTATACTAAAGCATGACAAGCATGACTTAAAGGAAAATAAGTTTTTCCTAGGCTTGGGCAGTTATCCTTTAATTGTCCCTCCTCCCATGTAGCTGTAACTCTTTATTCTGGTATGGACAAAACTGACAACTATGTTCTGTAAATAAAGTTTATATCATCTTGTTCTCACAAGATTCACAGGCTCTATCTTCTTTCAAGCCTCAGTTACAAGGCTATCATTGCAAGATTAATTGTTTGTGTTTGCTTTTGTCTCACTTCTGTAACTTTGCTTGCCCCCTACCCTCAATTTTGTGCCATTAGAAAGACCACCCCCCTCAGCCACAGATATAAAACTGGAACATTACCTTTATTCTGAATTCAATCTTTGGACATAGTCTGCTGAGTCAGTGTTCATCTAAAATCCTGAAATAAATCCTGTTTCACCAATTGGTCTCTCTGGTCTCTTGATATCCTGCAAAAATTTCCTGCTGACCACAAAGGGTCTGAAGACAACAGGCTTGCTGACTCCTTTGCCTGTGGGCATAGGAGTCCTGAGCTGTGAGAAACCCATGATTCCTGGTGCCACTGAGTGAAACTTAAGCTTTAAGAAAGAACTGGCTCTCTCACAGCCTACATTGCTCCCCTGTCAGTGCAAACAGAACCTCTGAGGGGCAACGGGACAATTCTGGAACAGCATGCTACAGAACCTTAGTAAGGTTTGGGGTTCCAGGGAAATACCAATCCAATTAGGACAGAAGGAGAGACTGATCACCTCTTGGTGCATATTGAGTAATTTGGCCCAGATTAAGTCCTAGGAAACCTACAGCCTCAAGTGGAACTCAAGCATGGAACACAAGAGTGTCCCACAGAAAGAGTGGCTTACAAAGAGTGTCTTGGGTGGTCCACCTGGATCCAAGAAGAGTCTGGGCACAAACCAAAGTAGCCCACAGTGAGAGAGGCTCAAAGCAGGTTTCCTAAGTGGTCCACCTACACTCAAGTGGAGAAATCAGGGATGCTGTGGGAGGAACCAACAGAGAGAGTGGCTTACAAAGGGGCTCCTTGAATGATCCATCACTACCCATATAAAAGGAATAAAAAAAAACAAACCCTGGAAATGGGGAGGAGCATGAGTGCATGTGAATGAGTGAAATGAAGAAAAGCTGGAAAAGCACTGTAGAGCATGGAACAAGGTAGTGCAAGGGGCACCACCTACCCCAGGTTGGCCTGTGGCCAGTTGCATATTGTCTGTGGGGTTGGGGATCTAGGCTGTGAACTTTGGCTGCCCCAGGCCTAAGATATTGTAGGAGGTGATGCACAGGCAAGGCTTGCTGGGTGGATGGCCCAGGAGCTAAAGTAAAAACAGGAGAAAAGGAAGGGTTCAAGCCAGGACAATAGAGTGACAAAGTAGGAGGAGTTTGGGCCATGGCAGGCAATCAAAGGGTCATGCTGGGTGTGCTCTGGACCAGAGCATAGGGAACACATACTGGGCTAGAGCCCTGATATTGGTGGCTAGGGAATGTGTGTTCTGTGGGACAAAATAAAGAAATGTGGGCAAGCCCCAAGGTCTCCTTCTCCTGGCTTTGGGAGCCTCAAGGCCAGTGCTTATTCATTGTCACCAGCCTGGCACTACCTGCAATTGCCTAAAAGTCAGAGCTGCCCCCATCTGGGGCTGGATGGCCAAAGTCAATTGCATCCTGCCAGGCCTAAGGATGTTTCACAAGCAGAATCAGACTACAAATTTGAGCTAATTGATAAATATACTTTTGACTTCCAATTTGAGTTGGTGGTTTGTTTAATTGGTGTGCTTAAAGCATTTCTTGTGCACTGCAAATTCTTGAACTGTAATTACAGGATTAACTTGTTCTTTGTTCTCTGCTGGTTTAAGATAAGAACACTGAGTCAAGGATTCTTAGAGGTCTGTTGGCAGCCAGTCAAATTTCACATTCAACAATTTGAAAGCAAAGAAAAAAGGGGGGCACTTTAAAATCCAAGCAGCAGTAGCCAAGTTGTTATAAAAGGTTTTTAATAAGTGAAATGAAGAAAAATATTAAGAAGGGTATAAGTATAAGAGATATACTTTGATATGAGGGGATCTTGCATGATAAAAATTTTGTCCTGCTAGAAAGATAAAAAAAGAGACAATGACAAAACTAGAAATCCCATGTATGTCAAGGTAAAGCTTGAGGAAATGGTTTATCAAAAGAAATATGTATGTTTGCTTGCTAGTTTGGTGGAACAGAAGGATCTGTTCCTTCTAAAAGCTCCTTGTTGCTCAAAAGGATACACTAGGGAATAAAAAGCTGCCCCCCTGGGAGGTTAAGAACTCTTTATGAGATTGATTGGCCTTCCATTGATTTTGGGTGGCAGGCCAAAGGGATGATAGATAGAAAAACAACTGGGCATGTACATTGGGTGATAAATGGAGGTGGAGAACTGCTAGGGCACCCAGACCAATTTCTTTACACTGATTCATGGCTAAATATAGTTCAGACCCGACCCACTTAGCTACAGCCCTGTTAGGAGGCTTACTGTAAGATACTTGTGGCCTGAGCTGAGCAAAATCAAAAAGGGGAGAAAAATCAACCCTGATGGTAGCCTCATAGTCAAAGAGGGGACAATAAAGAGAACCAGGGAAGGCAATCCTGCAAGACCTACCAGAGGAAACAAAAATCCTTTCACCTTTGCCCCAATCTACCTCCCTTTACTGAGTCCAACTCATGAGGGAACAAACAGGGTCAGATGACAGCAAGCACCAGGCATCATCCCAGAGGGAGAAGACAAAACCATTGGCCAAAGAGCCCACAGTCACAATAAAAGTAGGTGACCAACTGATGGAATTTATGGTAGGAAGTGGAGCTGCACTCTCAGTAGTGACACAGCCCATTGAGCCATTATCCAAAAATCATGACTATTGCTGAAGTCACTGGGGTCCCAGAGAAGAGGCCATTTTTCCAGTCTAAGAGGAGTGTCATAGGGGAAAAAGAGATATGGCATAAGTTCCTGTATTTTCCAAACGGCCTAATTCCCCTGATATGAAAAGACTTACTGCATGATTTATAGGCCCTGTGAGGTACCACTTTTGATTAATTCAAAGCCTGGGGGCACTTAAAAGCCTTGGGCACCTGAGGACACTTAAGGACATGATCCTGCTGTCAGGGGCATGTGCACAGTGGAACACAGTTATGTAAGCATGACAGCATAGGCAACCACACATGTTCAACACGGTCATGTCAGGACACAATGCAGTAATGCCTGAAAATATCTGATAACAGCTAATATAAAGGCTGAGAAATAAAGACAAGGGCACTCTGGAGCTCTCTTTCTCACTTACAGCTTTTGCTGATTGGCTCTGCATGCCTTCTTACACTAGGGTCCCCTGCCATGAACACAGACCCCATCCTACTGCACCCCACTCCCCAGGAGGCTTGGCCCTGACAGGCCCAAATTGCCTTTGGGCTGCAAGGAAAGATGACTTTAAATTTGACTCACCTAGAGGCCATGATGTTGACCTTTAAGGTCCCATAGGCTGAGAAATGGAGACTATATTCAGATAAGCCACCACAACTGGGAACAAATGAACTGTGTGGCCTGGCACATAAAATTCCTGCGAATTTCTTCATGGGCTGAAGATAATTCACCTGGGCTGGCTGTAAATCAAACACTAGTGCTAATAAAGCTAAAACCAAGGGCAAGTCTGGTTCAAGTTTCCCAATATTCCCTCCCCTGGGAAGCTGCACAAGGCATTCAAGGACATTTAACATGGCTCTTAGAACATAGAATCTTGACTAGACGTCAGCCATCCTGGAACACCCCACTCTTTTGAGTATGAAAATTGGGGACTAAAAAATATAGATTAGTACAGGACTTGTGTGCTGTGAATCAGGCCACTGAAACCATTCAGCCAATGGTACTAAATATGTACACATTAATGGGACTCATTCTAGCAAGTGCTACCTGGGTTACTTTCTTGGACTTAAAAGATGCTTTCTTTTGCCTCTGCCTTGCAGTAGTCAGTCAGCCTATTTTTGCATTTCAATGGGAGAATCCTGTCATGAACATAAAGAAACAGTTCACCTTGACTAGGCTTCCCCCAAGGATTCAAGAACTCTCCTACAACCTTTGGAGAAGCACTGGCTACTGACCTCAAAGCCCTCATCACACTAGAGGACAATCACAACCTGCTACAGTATGTAAATGACCTCCTTTTGACTGTCCCAACTTCTGAGGACTTCTGTCAATAAACTAAGGACCCACTTCATCTACTTTGGGAGGCTGAATATAAATTGTCCAAGAAAAGGTACAAATCTTCCAACAAACAGTCAGATAGTTAGGCTTTGTAGTGGCAAAAGGAAGACGCCAATTGAGCATTGAACAGAAACAGGCTTTCTATGCCCTCCCAACCCCAACCACCTGATGCCAAATAAGGAGTTTTGGGGGACAGTAGGATTCTGTTCTATCTGGATCCCTAACTTCTCACTTATGGCTAAACCCCTATATGAAGCCACCAAAGCAGGGGGAGCTCCTCCTCTGGAAAGCTGACTAAGAAAGAAGATTTAAACAGATCAAAGAGGCCCTGACTCAGGTCCCAGCCTTAGGATTGCCAGATATAACCAAGTCTTTATTCCTGTGTGTCCACAAATGGAAGGGGATGGCCAAAGGAGTCGTAACTCAGGTCATGGGATCATGGCATCACCCAGTAGCATACTTGTCAAAGAAGTTGGACTCTGTGGCCCTAGGATAGCCTCCATGCCTAAGGCCACTTGCTGTCACCACCCTGCTGATGCAGGATGCTGACAAGCTGACTTTGGGGCAACAACTGACTATGTGAATACCACTCTTAGTTATAACCTTATTGGACCAGAGAAAGTACCATTGGTTATCAATTTGGAAGATGACTCAGGATCAGGGGCTTCTATGCAAAAATCTTTGCATAACTCTAGAGACAGTAAACACTTTTAACCTGGCCACTTTGCTCTCAGTTGAACTAGGACTCCTCCATCATAGTTGTGTGGAAACTGTGGATGAAGTATTCTTAAGTAGGGGAGATCTCACAGATTGCCCCCTCAGAGAGCCAGATGTTAAATATTTCGCAGATGGGAGTAGTTTTGTATTAGAAGGGGTTCATCAGGCAGGATATACAACAGTGACACTGGACTCTGTGATAGAAGCTCAGCCTCAGCCTACTGGAGCTTCTGCCAAAAGGCAGAGCTAATAGCCTTGACAAGGGCTCTTTTACTAGAAAAGGACAAAAATGTTAATATCTATACTGATACCAAGTATGCCTTTGCTACATTACATATTCATGGGGCTATCTATAGGGAGAAAGGACTCTTGACAGCTAGAGGGAAAGAGATAAAATACAACTCCTAGATGCTATATGGGCTCCAAGGAAGGTAGCTCTTATACACTGCAGATGACACCAATGGACTGGGATATTGAAAGCCAAAAGGAACCAAAAGCTGGACAGAAAAACAAAACAGAAAAGGTACTGCACCCAACTTCTCCCACTGGGTATAAATAGCAGTGATTGGTATTCTAAATAGGTATCGATCTCCTTAGCCCATTTTCTTTCCAGAAATTGCTTGTTCATTATATGTACACTTGCTACATGACATATTTTCCCATTTGATCAGCATTTAATCAATATTACCTGGGGGTCTGTACTTGTAATCTTCTTGGTTGATTATGGTTTTGTCCTAGCTCATGATAACCCTGTGAATTTCCATTGGATCTTATTAATTGGTTCACCTTTGTACTCCCTTTACCTCGTGGCTTTTCTTGATAACCCCCTACCTTGAAACAGGGACCAGGACATCTCATTTTCCAGTCCCCTTCTGCCTCTCTTAGACAGAAGCGATCTTTCTCTCAATACGTTTTTCCTACTCTCAGCCTCCATTGTTCCTAAAATTGATTTTTCAATTTTAGAGAACACAAACTTACATTTTAGATATTTAGCTGGTTGAGAGTTTTATTTCCCTTGATTGGATTATTTTTACTTATTTGTATTACTTGCCCTACATAAGTTTAGGATTATTTGGTGCTTTATATCACTACCCCTTGTGGAAACTTGGTTGTGGACTTTACTGAACTGCCTCAGGCAGGAGGCTATCAACATATGTTGGTGCTCATCTGCACCTTCTCAGGATGGGTTCAGGCTTTCCTCACTCAAACAGAAAAGGCACAAAATATGACAAAAGTACTGTTGAGAGACATCATTCCAAGGTTTGGGTTGCCTTTGACCTTGGAATGGACTAGCATCCATAGCTGATATAGTACAGGGACTCACACAGATGTTAAAAATAAAATGAAAACTACTCACAGCCTACTGGCCACAAAGCACAGGTAAAGTAGAGTGCATGAATCAGAAACTCAAACAATTGAAAAAATACTGCCAAGAAACCCACTTGAGATAGGATCAAGTCCTGCCTTTGGTTCTCCTCCGGTCGGGTACACTCACACACAAAAAAACTGGATATTCCCCTTATGACATTTTGTTCAGCTGGCCACCCCCAATTATAAACCAAATTAAGGGTAATCTTTGTGAACTAGGGGAATTAACCCTAAGGAAACAGATACAGGCTTTGGGAATAGCCATACAAAACACCTATAGCTGGGTACATGAAAAAATGTCTATAAGCCTAACAAATCCAATACATCTTTTTGGGCATGGGGACTTTATTTGGTTCAAGAAATGGAAACCAACAGCCCTAGAGCCCATATAAGATGGGCCACATATTATAATCTTGTCTACTCCCACTGCTGTTAAAGTTGCAGGAACTGTCCTTCAGTCCACCACATTTGGCTAAAGCCAGTGAGTGACCCAAGACAAGTAGACCAGCCAGCAGGATCCAGAAAATCCAGACTGACAGATCCTGCAATGAGATCAGGCTGCCAACAGAGCAGGCATCCCTTCTCTAGTCACACTAGAAGCTGACTATGCATGGCTGAAGCCTGAGAAAATGGCAGCCCTGCTCTGGTCACTCCAGAAGCTAACTAGGTCACACATGGCTGAAGCTTGAGGATCAACATAGAGTCACAATGACAACATAAGGCTTTTATCCTCTTTGTTATAATTCTCCTTTGCCTCTTACCCCTATTTGTCAAAATCATTCAGTCAGCCATAGAGATTTTGGTGAACAGATACACTACTGGACTGAAGGTTTTAACCAAGTAACAGCCTGTGCCTAACAGGGAGCCTTCCTCCATAACAAAGTAGATCATCATTTTGAAGATGATGCTCTCTATTAAACTCATTTGTAAAAGGTATCAAAGGGGGAGAATAAAGCAGGACTTAATGGAAAACAAGATTATTCTAGCAATGAACAGCCCTTCCCCTGTAGCTGTAACTTCTTGTTCTGGTACAGATAAAATTGGCAACTATCCTGTCCTGTAAACAAAGTTTATGTCATGTTCTCAAAATTGGCAACTATGTCCTGTAAACAAAGTTTATGTCATTTTGTACTCAAAAGATTCACATGGCTCTACTTTCAGTGCTAAGTTACAAGCTATCACCTCATGATTGATTGTTTTTCTTTGCTTTTGTCTCACTTCTGTACCTTGCTTGCCTCCCTCCCCTCCAGTTTCATACCACTAGAAAGTCCACCCACTTGACCTATGGACATTAGTCTCCCAAGTTGGTGTGCACCTAAAATTCTGAATAAAGCCTCCTGTTTCACCTGTTTGTCTCTTTGGTCTTTTAATATCCCACAACAATACATGTCTGGAATTCACGATTTTCTTCTAGTAGTTTGTTCACAGATGCTATGAATAATCAGCCAGCATCATATTCCTTACTCTTCCAAAAATGTTCAAAAATATTGTATAGAGTCACTAAATTTCTTGCATCTCACAAATGGTAAATTAGGATAATCAAATGTATTTATGTTGCATAATACTTTAAAGAGTTTACACCATGGAATATTAGTACTCTCTACTTTACCACAAGGAGAGATCATGGTAAATTTAGGGCTCATCAAAATTGAGAGCCAAATCCAGGAACAACTATACCAATTAGAGAAAGTCATCATTATAATTGTTTTCTCCAGAACAACTCCTGGTACCAAAAATTATTTGTTAGGATTTTCTAGAGGAATAGATTCAATATAAAATATATGTATAATTTTACAAGGGAATTTATTACTTACAAGACCAGAGAAAGAGTTCTCAGGGGCTATCTGTGGATGGGTAGAAGAAAGCATGATGACCACCTGGTACTGTAGATCTAAGGAATCCACTAACAGCCAAAGGTTCAAGGCCTGAAGTTACACTGTAAAGTCACAGGTTGAAGATTGCTTTGGAAGGCTAAAGAAACTAGTGTCTGATGTCCAAACAATGCAGATCTTCCAAAACAGAAATGCTTTCTTCTTTTTCTTTTTATTTCATCTCAGCTACAAGCCTATCCTTTAGTGTCACCTATATTTAGGGTGCATATCCCCCTGCCTCAGTTTGCTGCCCTACATGTAAATAACCTACAGACACACTTAGAATTTTACTAGTCTGCTACATGATTCCTTATGCAAGTCAAGTGACATATCACAATTAGTGATCCCAAAATCTAATAATTTTTTGAATTTTTTCTGGTTGACCTATTTGTGAGAGTGGTGTGTTAAAATCCCTACTATTGTTGTGTTGAAGTTTATCTGAAATTTTTGTCCCATAGTCTTTGTTTTATGAAATTGGGTGCACTAACATTTAATACATACATATTTACATATGTTATTATTTCCTGATGAATTGTTCTTTTTATCAGTTTGTAGCAACATTTTAAAATAATCTTCTGGTTAGTTTTGGCTTGAAATCCACTTTTTCTGAAAATAGAACAGTTATTCCTGATTTTGTGGTAGTGGTGGTGGGGTTTTGTTGCACAGAGCTTTGCTTTTCCATCCTATCACTTTCAGCTATGTTTTGTTTTGTTTTTTTTGATGGATGATGTGTGCCTCTTGTGGACTATATACAGTGGTACATTGGTTTATGAGCTTAATTTGTTTTACAATTTTGGGTATGATGGCTGTGTTTGTGTTTGTGTGGGAAAGATGGTTGTGGCTGTGATTGTCACCCTATGTGGAGTTTGGTAAAGGAAGCAAAAGTTAGCTGAATGCTTTTTTTTATGTACAGACTTGTTTGCAAACAGAAGTTTTTGTGAATCAATGTATTACTGTATAATTGCATTCTATTTTTTTATCCAATCTGCCAATCTATGTCTTTGTATTGAGAAAGCAAGATCATTTACATTTAGAATTATTACCAAAAGATATTTACTGAAAACTGTCATTGTATTATTTTTCAATTGCTTGTTGCTTTGTTTTTTCCCTTTTTGTTTAACTACTCAGTTAGATGTACTCTTTTCTTTAGGCTTTTTGGGGAGGTTGACCTCACTATCTTTGTTTAGAATTTCTTTTAGTAACTTCTGCAATGCTGTTTGATAGTCATGAATTTCTTTAGATGTTCTTTGTCACAGAAATCCTTTCTTCATCAATTTTGAAAGAAATATTTGCAGGATATTTTAGTATGAGTTGAAATTTATTTTATCCTGGGACATGAAAAACTTTATTGAAGCTCTCCTGGGGTTTAATATTTCTGTTGCAATATCTGCTGTTATTCTGATAGAATTGCCTTTTAAGTTATTTGATGCATTTTTCTAGTAGCCTTTAGTATTCTCTGTGCTTAATTTGTGGAATTTCAAGTATGAAGTTCCTTTCTGGTCATATCCACTTAGGTCTCTATCTACTCCATTTCACTGGAAGTTGAATATTTTTTACTAGATATGAAACATTTTCTGCCCTGAATTCAAGGAATAATATTTTTACATCTTTTGTGTCATCTTCTAGTCTTTCCTTATTTTCTATAATTTTTAGCAATATTTTGAGTCATCTAGCAGCTGTTAATAAAAGTCATTGATATCTTGTATTATCTTTTTTTTTTGGTACTGAGGATCGAACTCAGGACCTTTCCCTTAAGAGGTAGGTGCTGGAACTGCTGAGCTAAATTCCTAGCCCTCTGACATTATCTTTTAATCTAATCTCCTTATTTATTTGTGGCTTCTTTAATCTTATTGAACATATTATTAATTAAATCTCTATATATTTACATTGTCTTTGAGCTTGCTGAATATCTTCTGGACTTATTTGTTTTTTCTCTGATATCTTCAAACATTTTAAACATTTGGTTTTTTATTTCTTCAACTTCAGTGTTCATGAGATCAGTTTTTGTGGAACTAGGTTTTTAGCGTCATCTTGTTGCCTTGTTTTCTCATATTTCTATTGTTTTTTGTATTGCAGGTTGAGGATTACTTAGGGTAGAAAAATTCTGTCACTGCTGTTGAGATGTCTTTGGTCAGTATATGTTTTCCTGTGGCATGATTTTGATTTTGGTTATTTTTGTATTTATACACTTCTTCAACCTACTTAACATAGTAGGGTGAGTCATGGTCAATGAATTCCAAGAATGACTACCAGTTTTATTCATATCTATAGAGGCAACCATATATGAATCATGTAATTTAAAACTCATTATAGACAATTTCACCCTTTTCTAAAAACAATCAAAATACTATAATATAGTAGTGATGAGAACTAGGCTGGGATATGGAGGATGAGCAAAAGAGAAATGTTAATCAGTTTAACAATAACCCACAACTTTCAGATCAACTAAAAGAGAAATGAAGAAAGGGAAGATACTTGTTTAGAAAGAGGAAAAGGAAAAAAAGAGATAGCTATTGGGGGCTGCCTGACCACCTGAGTAGTGTACAGTGGAGGATAAATAATAATACAAGAGACAAAGATCTTTATAAATGAGGGACCAGGACCTGATAGTATCTCTTCCAAGGCTAAGACCATAAACTCCAGATTTATCAGTATTTACTGATTACACAACATAGCAGTGGGTGGGTGTAAAGCCAGAAATAGGGAACAGCAGGACTAGGTACTGATGAGAGCCAGACTTGTAAAAAGGGAGGAACAATGGATTTCTGGGAAGGATAGATCATAATTAATGAATAGCCTGTGTTACCTTTAGCTAAGGTTTGATCTGGAAGTACTGCTACACAAGTCATAAATCCTCAACTGCAGTGTCATCTTGCTTTCAGAGATACACGGTATCTCTGACCATTAAGATCTCATTTATGACCATAGGTCTAGGGAATTCTGTTTCTGTCTGCCAGCCAAAGACTCATCTAGTAGGTCACATAGGCCTAGTATAGACTCCTAAATTAATCAATATCTAATTCATAAACCAAATCAATAATGTTTTGTAGCTAGCCCAGTGCAGTTTCAAACTGGTCTCCTGCAGATATCAGCAAAAGATATAAGAAAAATACAGGTCTTTTTTGGTATCATTTTCACATATAAATTGGAGGACTCTTAGGCAAGAGATTTGAGAAATCATTTTCCTGAGTGGGAAAAATGAAGAAGGGAATTATAATTACAGACTGAGAAAAATATCTTATAGAATTTATAGTAAGGTAATGTTAAAATATAAGAAGGTTATATTAAAATTATCTGTATACAGTTTCTGGTGAGAGTTAACCTGACATGCTCCCCCAAAAGTATTTTATTTGAGACAGGGTCTACTATTTAGTTCAGGTTGGCCTTGAACTCATTCTGTTCCCCAGGCTAGTCTCAATCTTGCCTTGATCCTACGGTCTCAACTTCTTGAGTGTTGAGATTATAGGCATGATTCACCACACCTGGTTTCCAAGAAAAACACTAAACAATATATTAATTACTTCATATTCTCTTTATCACATACACAAACATCTTCCACATATATACTGGATGAAAGAAGAAACAAAGAAAGACAGTAGAGAAAGGAAATGAAAAGAAAAACCCACAACCACACACAGATAACAACACAAAACTAAAAAGACTTCTCAGTTCTATTCATGCTTTTAATTCTTTAGGGAAGATCCCCAGCAGGGGAATAGCGGGGTCAAATGGGACTTCCAGTATAGTTCTTTGAGGTATCTCCATACTGATTTCCACAGTGGTGGCAACAGGCTGCACTCTCACCAGCAGTGGAGCAGTGTTCCTCTCTCCCCACAGTCTTGTCAGCATTTGTTATTGGTTGACTTCATGATAGCAGCCATTCTTTCTGGAGTGAAGTGGAAACTCAGCATTGTTTTCATTTGCATCTCTCGAATGACCAGTGATGTTGAACATTTTTTCATATGTTTATTTGCTGTTTCTACTTCTTTGTCTGAGAAATGTCTGTTCATTTCAGATGCCCATTTTTGGATTGGGTCTTTAAATTTGGGAGGTCTGATCTTTTTAAGTTCTTTATAGATTCTAGGTAGTAGACCTTTGTCTGAGGAACAGCAGGAGAAAAATTTTTCCTACATTGTGGGTTGTCTCTTCACACTGTTGGTGATTTCTCTTGGTGTGCAGAAACTTTTTAATAGGAAGATATCCCACTTGTTGATTGTTTGTGCTGGTTCAAGGGCAACTGAGGTTTTGTTTATAAAATCCTTTCCTACACAAATATCTTCAAGAGTTCTATCTAACCTCTATTACAGCTGGTTCAGCATCTCTGTTTTAATATTTAGATCTTTAATCCATTTTGATTTTAATACAATGCATGGTGAGAGATATAGGTCTAGTTTTAATCTTTGGCAAGTTGAAACCCAATTTTTCTAGCATCATTTTTTAAAGAGGGTATTTTTCCTCCAGTGAGGGTGTTTGGCTTCTTTGTTGAAGATGAGGTACCTGAATGTTTCTGGCGTTGTTTCTGCATCTTCTAATCTGTTCCAATGGTCTTCAGGTCTGTTTTTTTGCCAGTGCCATGCTGTTTTTATCACAGTAGCTTTGTAGTGTAGTTGCAGGTTGAGGATTGTGATACCCCTTGCCATGTCTCCTTTGCCCAGAATTACTTTTGCTATTCTAGGGGACTTCTTGTTCCAAATGAATTTTTTGGATTGTTTTCTCAAGGTCCATGAAATATGCTTCTGGAATTTCAATTGGGATTGCATTGAAGCTATATAGCAGTTTTGGAAGTATGGCCATTTTCACTCTGTTGATCCTTCCTATCCAGGAGCAAGGGATGTCTTTCCATTTTCTGATATCAACTTCAATCTCTCTTTTCAGAGTGCTATAGTTTTCGGAAAAGAGGTCGTTGATTTCTTTTGCTAAGTTGATTCCTAGGTATTTCAGTTTTTTGGATGCTATTGTGAAAGGAATTGTTTGCCTTATTTCTCTCTCAGTGAGTCTGTTGTTCATGTATAGGAAACATATTGATTTTTGTGTTGACCTTGTATCCAGGTACTTTACTGAACTTGGTTATTAAGTCTAGAAGACTTTTGGTGGAGTTCTTGGGGTCTTCTATATAGAGTATCATGCCATCTGCAAATAATGACAATTTGACTTCTTCATTTCCTGTCTTTATTTCTTTTATTTCTTTCTCTTGTCTAATTGCTGTGGCTAATGCTTCCAAAAGCATATTGAACAGGAGTGGAGATAGCAGACATTCTTGTCTCATTCCTGATTTTAGTGTGAAGGATTTCAGTTTTTGACCATTTAGTGTGATATTGGCCATTGGTTTTTCATAGAGGGCTTTTATCAGATTGAACTAGAGACTGTCTATTCCAAGTTTTTGTAGGGTTTTTATCATAAATGCATGTTGGATTTTGTCAAATGCTTTTTCTGCCTCTAGTAAGATGATCATATAGTTTTTCTCCTTGGCTCTATTGATATAGTGTATTACATTGATTGATTTGCTTATGTTGAACCATCCCTGCATCCTTGAGATGAATCCCACTTGGTCAGGGTATATGATCTTCTGCATTCTATTTGCCAGTAACATATTAAGGATTTTTGCATCTATGTTCATTAGTGAGATTGGCCTATAGTTCTCTTTTTCAGTTGGGTCTTTCTCTGCTTTGAAGATCAAGGTGATGCTTGCTTCCAGGAATTAATTTGGGAGTATTGTTTCCCTTTCAATTTCTTTAAAGTGTTTAAACAGTAGTGGCAGTAGTTCCTCTCTAAATGTCTTGTAGAATTCAGCAGTGAAGCCATCAGGACCTGGGCTTTTCTTAGTTGTTAAGTTTTTAATTACATTTTCAATTTCATTGATTGATATTGGGTTGTTTCGAATTTTTAGATTTTCTTCGTTCAACGTTGGTAATTCATACTTATCTAGGAATCTGTCCATTTCCTCTGTGTTTTCCATCTTATTGGTGTATAGTTTCTGGAAGTAGGTATTGATAATCCTCTGGATTTCTGCTGGGTCCATTGTAATTTCACCCTTTCATTCCTAATTGGCTGTATTTGGGCCTTTTCTTTCCTTTTTTTTTTCTTTTTTGATAAGGTTGACTAAGGGTTTGTCAATTTTGTTCATTCTTTCAAAGAACAAACTCTTTGCTTCATTGATATTTTTGTATCATTCTCTTAGTCTCCATTGTATTGATTTCTGCTCTGATCTTTATAATTTCCTCCCTTGTATGAGCTTTGGGTTTGTCCTGCTCTTCTTTTTCTAGAAACTTGACATGCAGCATCAGGTTGTTTAATTGGGCTTGCTCTGTTTTCCTAATATGACTATTCACTTCTATAAATTTTCCTTGTAAGACTGCTTTCATTGGGTCACATAGATTCTGATATGATGTATTGTCATTATCATTTAATTATAGGAACTGTATGATTTCTTCTCTAATTTCCTCTGTGAAACATTGGTTATTCAAAAGTGTGTTCTTCAATTTCCATGTGCTTATGAAATTCTTGTGGTTTCTTTTGCTATTGATTTGCAATTTCATTGCACTATGGTCTGATAATATAAAGGGGATAACTTCAATTCCTTTGCACTTACTTAAACATGTTCTATGAGTGAGTATGTGGTCTATTTTGGAGAATGACCCATGTGCAGCTGAAAAGAATGTGTATTCTGATTTTGTGGGGTGGAACACTCTGTAAAAATTTGCAAAGTTCATTTGTTCAAGAGTTTGATTGAGTTCTAGTATTTCATTGCTTATTTTTTGCCTAGTTGATCTATCTGTTCGTGACAATGGGGTATTGAGATCCTCCACTACTATTGTATTAGTGCTTGTATGATTTTTCATGTCCATTAGTATTTATTTTATATAGTTAGGTGCATTAGTGTTTGGTGCATAGACATTTATGATTATCATCTCTTCCTCTTGGATTATTCCCCTTACAAGGATATAGTGTCCTTCTTTGTCTCTCTTAATCAGTGTGCATTTGAAATCCACTTGGTCTCCAAAGAGGATAGCTACTCCTGCTTTTTTGGGGGTTCTCATCTCATGTGGTATTGTTTTCCATGCTTTAACTTTCAGTCTATGAGTTTCTTTTTGAATTAAGTGTGTTTCTTTTACGCAGCATATTGTTGGATCTTACTTCTTGACCCATTCTGCCAGTCTATTTCTTTTGATTGGTAGATTGTGTCCATTAATATTGATGGTTATAACTGATACTTATTGACTTATCATTGTCCTGATTTTTTCTTTTTGTTGTATTCTCTCTTTGCTTTAATTTCTTGTTGTGCCTGATGGATTCATTGTGCCAGGCTTCCTCTAGTTGTAATCCTCATTGTCTTTTCCTAAGATATTGTCTAAAAATTTTTGGAGTGCTGGTTTGGTATTCATGAAGTTCCTATGGTGCTCTTTGTCATGAAAATATCTTATTTCTCCATCCATTTTGAAAGATAGTTTTGCAGGGTACATCAATCTGGGTTGGAGGCTGTTTTCCTTTAGGGCTTGAAATACATCACTCCAAGCTCTTCTTGCCTTGATGGTTTGTGTTGAGAAGTCTGCTGTGATTCTGATGAACTTTTCTTTGTATGTGATTTGTTTCTTTTCTCTAACTGCTTGTAGAATTTTTATCTTCTGTTGGGTTTTTGGAATCATAGGATTTTTTTTGATCGAGGCTAGTTGGAGTCCTATATGCCTCACTTATCTGTATGTAAAGTTCTTTTCCCCTCCTTGGGAAGTTTTCTGCTATCACTTCTGTGAATAGTTTTTTTTAATGCCATCTGCACTCTCTCCTGTTTCTTCACAGACTCCACTCAGTCTTATGTTACTCTTCTTTGCATTGTCTAGCAGCTGCTGTATCAATATTTCATGGTCCCTTACTATTTTAAAGAAATTTTTCTTTTCCTAGTCACTAATTGAAATCTTATCTTGTATATCTGAAATTCTGTCCTCACATTGGCTCATTCTTCTGCATAAACTTTCAGTGGAGTTTTTATTCTCCTAGAAATCTATTTGCATCTCTTTTATGGATTCCATTTGTCTCCTATGTTGGGATTCCATCATGTTCCTCAGCTCCTCTATTATTTTTTCTGTGTGCGCTCTAGAAGTTTTATGTCTTGCACTGTAGGCACAATCTCTGCTGTTATCTGAGAAATTATTTCTTATTTCATTTTTTTCCAAGACCTCTTTTCTTGACAGTTCAGAGAGTCCAGGTCATTGAGTATCACATTATTCCATCTTGCTTTCCTTTGGAATTGCTTTAGGTCATCTGGAAGTCTGGTATTGAGATTTGTTTACATGTCTTCTCATTTCCACAGGGTGGCAGGGGGTGCTGAAGGCTCCCACATGGCTC